>NW_009606131.1:222-9780 GCF_000690535.1 Cariama cristata | reverse complement strand
GGCCCCACAGGGCTCAAGGAGAAAACCAGCCCCTGCATCAGTATCGTCAGACCTAGCACACACACAGCACAACTGCCTTGTTCTGGCCCGAATTTCCCACAAAATCAGCCCCTTGTGCATTTTCCTTCCCTTTTTCTTGGTGCAAAAGGCTGGAAGCGTGTTTCTGAGGGGTTTTCCTACCTGTAGAGAGAAGTCTCGGGCTAAGTCTGCGTTTAACTGGAAGACTTTAGGAGCACCACAAAAACTGGCAGGACGGGGACTGAAGGTGCTCAGCTGAAACAACACCGGGTTTCCACGGGCAGCACACCCTCATGCACTCAGCTCATCGGTCCAGCACACACTCGGGAGAAAAACCCTCAGTGTCGAGCTGCGTGAACAGCTGATGTGCCACGGCACAGCTGAGGCAGCTCCCCGTATCCACCTCTCCGTGTTGCCTAAGGAAAACCAGGCAAAATCAGAGCAAGCAGCAGTAGATATTCCCAATCCTCTAAATTCAGACAATCCTCACTTTTTCATATATAAAAAATTAAAGGGGTTTAGGCACTGTCAATTTCCCAGATGCTGCTCTCGCTCACCAGCGGCCACCCCTGCTTTACCTCCAGCAGGCACAGGGTCGGGCCCCGCGTTATCCTGCGCACCGCACACCGTGTTCAACAGCGCCGTGAACAGAACAGCCCAGGCTGCCTTAAACCGGGAGATTTATGGTGTCCCGTACGGGGTCAGAGGCAGCCGCGAGCTGACAGCCCTATGTGCCCCCTGCCCTCAGCAAACAGGCTCAAGTGCCAGTCATGGCTGTAAAGACGATGCTCCTGCCAGCCGTCCTCAGGCCCACAGCCAGAGCCTCCACGACCCCCATCCCACCCCATCTTTGGGCAGGGGAGAGACACAAGCAGGTTGGTGATGGCAGCCGGGGACAGACAGCATCACAGCTGCTGGGCTCGGCTCATGGCCGTGATCTGTGCCCTGCAGGGAAGTCGAGTGCCTGCACAGCGGCATTTACCTTCTCTTGGTGCTTCTCAGCCCACCACGGGGTTGCCCGTGTTTGCATCAAGAATGAAACCCACACACACACTTGGTTTTTAAGTAAAAAACGAACCTTTTTGGAAAGCCTCTCTCCTGTGAAGGCAGTACATGGGACATCAGCCCGCCTGTCAGCTCCTTCGCAGGCCATCTGAGCTAAGCCCCCTGGTCCATGGGGTGAAGGTCCCCTCCATCCCCAGGCACTGAGGCTAAATGGCTTGTCTGGCTCTCCTGTGGAGCAGAGAAACTCCAGCTCCGCACTCCTGAGACCAGCTGGGCCTCAGGCCAAGCTGCTATGGAGCTGGTGGAAGGAATCCCCTCCTGGCAGAAAGACTTGAGGACCTGCTGGGTCCGCAGTGCTCCAGGTGGCCGTCAGGCTGTGATCCCTGGAGGAGACTACCACATGGTCCCATCAGGTCCTGTCCTGGTGCCCCACTGCTCCATTGCTCTGATCTGCAGAACTACCACCATGTTTAGGCTGGGCAGGCACAAAAGTGTGTTTCTCCCAGAAAATAGCTCCTGTATTTTATGTTCTTCAGGGATGTTAAACGCTGTAGATGAAGCATCGAACACCAGATATGTGAGCTGCAGCCCTCTCACCCCTTTTCCCATAAAGCTGAGAGTGCCCAGGTGCAGCCACAGGGCTGCAACACCACGAAGCAGGAGCCGAGAGAGGAACCAGGACGCAGAGATGGCTGTCTCAGGCCTGCTGGGGTCCAGGCTTGCTCTCAAACCTTCCCCACATAGACCCTCCTGGCAACTGGGAACCATGGGGGCAGCTCCCGGAGCAGCCTAGGCTGCAGTCTGGCAGTGAGCAGCCTGGGAGAGGATTTAAGGAAATGGAGGGGGCAATAGGTGAGGGACTGTGAGACCCTGGGAGGGGGCTGCCTGCGCCACTGTACGGCAGAGATTGGAGAGGGCAGAGGGTGCTGTGGGAGTCTTTCCCCCTTCCCCCTGTGACCCTCAGCATTGTACCCCTCCTATGCAAGACTACCCCAGCACCGCTCCTACTCTCTCCCAGGATGTCCTTTCGCATCTGTGGGATGCAACCAGGTCCCAGCTCCAGCTTCCAGCCTGCTTCTTCTAATGCATCATCCCTACCTGGCCCAGTCCAGGTCAGAAGTGGTCCACAGACACCCCTCTCCTCCTGCAGGGTGAGGGATGGCAGAGCAAGCCCCCTCTCCCCACAAGAGGCCAAAGCCAGCAAGGTGTAGCTGTTACCAGCTCCTCCCTGAGCATCAGCCTAAAACCGCCCGGCTAGCACAGCTGGTTTCAGAAAAGCAGAGCCAAGAACAGCAACATTAACCATGGCTTTAGGGGCAACCAGTCCAAACTGGAGCGAGTGGAAACAAGGGCTCCTAGCAAACTGGGAGTTCACATCACAAGAGGAGACTGGGAGAATTTGGGGTGGGGGTTAGCTGGCAAAACACCTCCAGGAGGTTTGACTTGAGCATCTCTTTACCAGGGGAAACTGTGAGGCAGAGAAGCAACCAGGACACTGCTGTCACTCGCAGAGAAGGACCATCAGGCACAGTTCCCTGCTCCTGCCAGGCCAGGGCCATAGACAGGACCACAGCGCTAATCCCGACTGATGGAGGAGAGCAGCACTTGCAACAGCGCACGGTGATGCTGAGTCGGCCGGAGGGCGAGGAGACCTCCTCTCTGCAGGCACAGAGGGTTCTGAAGTCTGCAGAGCAGTTGCCTTTGAAAGGGGACAGACAGTGTAGGCAGTGGGGTGGCTGGCATGGGGCTAAGGGTTAGCCGAAGGCTGGACCACACAAAGATGAGGACACCAGAGCGTGGGCAGCACTGCCCTGCACCAGAGCATCTCCTTCGCCTCCGACACCGTATGATGGAGAGCCAGAACGCGTGAAAACCAGGATCCTGTAACGCTTTACAGCCATGCCTGGAGGATGCTTGGCCATAAACCAGCTTTCACCACCCCAAAATAAACATGTGGAGGCTTCCCAGCAGAGCCAAAGGGATCGTAACCCGCTTCAGTCTCACCCTTCTCGGTCCCAGCCCTGTAGCCCAGCACCCCCAGCCCTGCCCGCTGATCCTTCACAAAGGGACGGCAGCATTAATGGGGCGTTTCGGAGGCAACAGCAGCTCCTCCATGGCTGAGCAGCGCGGAGAAGCCTGGGGCGATCCCACCACTCACCATTAACCTGCCTCCCCGCCCCGAAGGGAAGGAACTTGGCCGAACCCCACCGGGATGTGTTACATGGGAATGACCTTGTCTTCACTACCCACAGCACCGAGGCTGCCCTGGGGCAAATGAGGACCGGGGAGGGGAGACCCAGCCCTCTCACAATTAATTCTCCTCTCTATTCAATTACTAGCAGCAGGGTTGAGGCATTTTTTGTGGGTGGTGGGAATGCCAGGCCAGGAGACTATGCTGTGTTCTGTCACAGGCCCCTGGAGCTGTGCCCACTCCTATGAAGGATCAACCTGGGTGACGTGGCCCCGTTGAGTCCCTCTTCTACAGTCTGCTCTCACAGCCTCATTTCAGGGAACTGGGCTCCCTCCTCTGCCCTTTGGAGGCCATTTCACCACCTCCTGTCCCTCATGTTCAGCAGCTTTCTGGAAACGTGGCCTTCACTTCCATAATTTCAGGCTGTGCTCCTGGAAGTACTGGTGTCAATATTGGCTCCAGCATCCTCTGGCAGCCGCGTGCTGACTCCCAGCCAGCGATGCTCCTGCAGATCAGAGGAGTCAAAGCTAGGCTCTGCTTTCCATCTAGGCTGGGCGACTTGGAGGAGAGCTCACCACCCATATCAACAGGGCTGCCAGCATGGCAGGGGCAGCCTTGGGTGGCTCAGTGCGTGGCAGCTTTGTGCCTGGTTCCCAGGCAGAGCAGGAGTCCATCCAGGGCAGTCCATGGATGAGGCATAGATGGATTTTCCATTGGTGTTAAGCATCCACCTCATGGCTACATTTGGCTCTGATGAGACCAGTGCTATTTTCATTTCTGACATCCACACCCAGTGCATGGGGGGGGCTCAGAGGTGAGCCAGGCACATGGGTAAAGATCTGGCAGAGCTGAGCGGGGCCAGAGCCTTGTGGAGGGCACTGAAGGGAGACGCACCCCCAAGCTGCATCCATCTGCAAGGAGGGACAACTGGGATGGCTCTGCAGCCACCTGGCCTGGGAAGGGGTCCACACAGAGTCCCGCAGCTGGGTGTGAGCTAGTCAAGCCAGAAACAGCAACTGAAGTCTCCCAGTGAGGACAGTTCACGTGGGAGCAGCTTAGGGAGAAAGTGGCATCCCCAGCCCTGTGTGATTTAAACCCAAGGTTGAGCACTTTTGTGCAAATCTGCTGTGCATCTGGCAGGGGTCAGTAAATGAGCAGCCTGACCAGGAATGGTCATGACACGTGTGCATGGAGAAGGGGTGACACACACGGACCTGTGGATGAGGATGTGTGTGCTCACGGCATTTAGGCAGCTCCACTTCATTCCTGACCCCATTGCACAGACCAAACAGCATCTCCAGGACCTGGTCCCAAGACATTCCCGGCTGGCACAACTTCCCCAGCATCATAACCCCAGCCCAAGCAGCAGCACCCTCCTCAGTGTCTCCAGCCACACACCATCAGGAAGGGCTGGGAAGGGGGGTCAAAGCCAGGCTGGGTGGGAGGGGGCTCCACTGGCCACCCAGGAAGGTGGGAACCGTCACTCAGTGCCAGGGGTCAATATCCTCTCTGTGGGATGGGCTCAGAGGCTCCTTCAGGGCCATGAAGAGCTGAGACAGAGATGGGAAATGCTGGCCCTTGGCTGCCCAGATCCAGCCTGAGCTCCCAGCCAGCTGGGCCGGGCAATTTGGCTTTGGTTTGGGTCCACTTAGGAAGAGGACTCCTGTGCCCAGCCCGCGGGGGGATTAAGCCTAAAACTAACAGCAGTTGCCGGGGGGGGCCGTCCATCGGCTGTAACTCTACCTTCGTTTGTTTGCTTACAGCATCCACCCAAAATGCCCGTGTGTGTCTCCGGGCCTCTGTGTCAGTGGCAGCTGAACTGCTGACCCCAGGAGTTTGCAAAACACCAGGGTTATGGCCCCTTTGACATCCCAGCCCGGCAGAGCCTCAGCTTATCCTGACCCTGGCCCTGGGGAGTCAGCCCCCAGGGCACCCCACATGGCCCTGAGAGAGCTGGGGGGACAGGGGGAGGCAGTGGGGCCACCAAGAGTGAATCCCAAAGCAGTGGTGAGGTGAGCATGCTCCCCATGGTACTTGGTGCTCCCCTGGCTTGGCTGCAGCCCTTCACCTTGCTGGCCAGCCCTATGGACCTGCCCCAAACCCCCCTGCTAACCCTCACCCAAGCTCAGCCCTCCAGCTGCTGTCAGTACTACAGCCCCCACCCCACCCTGGCACTGGGGGGGCTGGCACAGGAACCATGCCCCTCTCCAGCTCCTGTGCCCAGGGCCATGTCTGGTCTCTGTGCCACTCTGCACACCTCTGTGTTTTGGGAAGGCAGGGAAGACGTGGTCCCAAGCAAAACCACAGCCAGAGCCTGGAGACAGCCCGTAACTGGTTTCTCCCAGGCACCAGTCGTAGTAGGGGACTTCACACCATCCTGGAGCGTGGCCATGGCATGCACAAGACACTCAAGCGCCCATCATGGTGCAGACACCATCTCCAGGGTATGGGTCATGGCTGCAGGGAGCCAGCCTAGGCACAGGAGCCAGCACCCAGGGAGTTCAGATGGGGTTTGAGAGCTCTCCAATGACTCTGCTCCCATTTTTTCTACAGGAGTCAAAATCCCATCTCCTGAGGGTCCAGCCCCACCACTAGACCAGGCTGCCCTCCCCATGAGCTGAGCACCAGGAGGTCTAACAGGGCAGATCCCTGTCCCCTATGCTCTCTTCATCCTCTGCTCTGCCCATCAGCAATAATCCTTCCTATCCAGTCCCCCAAACCTCGTGCACTGCAGCTTGGGGGTCTCCACTCACCTGTAAGCCCACCAGAGGAGGAGGGGTGGACGCATGGGGTGTCACACAGCCCCTCCACAGAGCCATCACCAGCAGGGACATCACTGGGACCAAACCCTGCCCATCCAGCCTCGGGCTCTGCCACCGGTGGGGCTGGGAACAGGAGACCGCAAGGTCCCCACGCTCCCTGCAGTGAAATGCCCCAAGGGGCACAGCCCAGCTGCTCTGGGCAGACCCCGTCCCCCTGGCTGCCACCAGCCCTGGCAGGGACGTGTGGCCAGCAGTGACTGTCCTGCCAGTGTCAGCGACAGCCCAGCTCAGAGCGATTGGATTTGCACCTCGGTGAGGTCAAAGGCCAGGACACCTGCGACCTCCGGGTATCTCGGCTGCGGCTGTCGAGCACAGAGCTGCTAACACCTCACCGATGCGAGGTGGGCTGTGCTGGGGATGCGGGAGGGGATGGTGTGGGATGGCTGTGATGGAGCCTCACCCAGCCTGTCTTACATGGGGCTCTCTACCACAGCCCAACCATATTCACTTTTAGCACCTGCTTTATGTGTTTGTGGGCTCAAACCCAATTCATGGCACAACCCCTGCTCCAGCATCACCCCATGCTCCTCCAGCACTTTCTGCTGTGCCCCCACTGCAGACCATAAAGCCACAGCTGTCGCAGCAGCACCTTCATGGAAACAACCCCCTCTTGTATTCTGGGCAGTGCTGTGGAGGTGGGGACACGCGTCCCTGCTGCAAGCAGAGAAACTGAGCAGCTATCGCAGCCTGCGAATGCCTGGAGCAGAGCTTGGCCATAAGCAGCCTCCTGTGCCAGGGTATGCAGCCAGGAGCAGCCGTGGTAAATCAGCCACTGGCACCTGCTGTGGAGCTGAGAGCTGGAAGAGCCTCTTCTCCTCCCTCAGAGCAGTCGGTGGGGTGAACACCCACACGTCCAGGCTCCCAGACAGCTTGAGGCAAACTGGGGAGGACCCAGAATATGACCAAGCACCAAGCGAGCAGGTGATGACCCCAGACCTGAGTTTCAGCTTCCCCAGCAGACAGGGCTGTTCCCACATTGTGCACCAGCAGCATTTCCCTCTGCAAGGCATGGTGGTGGGAAGAAGATGGGAATTACTGGCAGCCTGGCCCTTCCAGATCCTGCTGCTTCCTCTCTTAGTTGCAGTGTGTCCCCGGCACAGCTCTGCCAGGGCCAGCCCTGGGTGTCAAGGTGCCGGTGGCTCCCTGAAGCAATAGCAGAGGTACCTGTGCCCACTGCCCAGCAGGACAGAAGAGGGGTAGCACAATCAGGTGACACTGCAGAGAACGGGACACTCATCACACCCACCACCAGGGTGGTCCTGGCTGAGGGTGGCTCTGCTGGCCCTTTTCCCGGCTTCTGCTGCTACCAAGGTGCCAGGCACCCCAGGGATCTCTGCCCCACCTCGCAGGGGATGCTGCATCTCCAGGGGCATCCCACTGGCTTGCTCCGCAGCCCAGACAGCCAAGCCTCAGAGAAAAACAGGGTTACCCCAGTTCAGTGTGGGAACCAGCAACAGAGAGCTCATGGAGCAGGGGACCAGCCCCACCTACAGCACGGTTACAGCTGCGCCTCTCAGCAGCCCTGGGGCCGAGTTGTCAGCCAGGGAGAGTTGAAACCCAGCAAGAAAACTGTTGGGGCAGCATCAGCTGGGGCATCACAAGGAAAACCACGACCTGGCCATGCTCGGCAGAGCAGCTCCCCATCCTGCTTCTCCGTCCCTGAAAAAGCAACTCCAACCTCACCTCTGAAACCAGAGCATCCTCTAGGAGCTGCTGGCCCAGCCCAGCCCGGCCACCCGGCTGGGGGGCGGCAGCTGAGCCCCAGCCCAGCGGGGCTGCACCTGGACCAGACCCTGCAGCGAGCAGACTGGGCCTCTCACCAGGCACAGCAGGCCGGTTCGGGAGCACTATGGAGAGTGTAGCAGTGTGGGTACGTGGCCATGGTGCTCACCCATGGTGACCTTCACACTGAGCCGTGCTACGGCCACATTTCTCTGCTGCATGGCTGAGCCAGGGTCAGGGTTCCCTGGTGCTACCAGAGCAGGGAGGGATCCATCCCCAGCAATGTCAGCATTCAGAGCCCTGAAATGCAGCAGAGAGGAGGGATGCTCAGAGCCATCACCTGGGTTGGGGCTTCATTTGGTTCCCTGGGTACCAACACCTCCACCACCCCATGGGAGAGCAACAGGCTCCACACCTTTATGTGCATCTCCAGCATGGGAAGCCCACGTATGTACATAGACACACAATAACTTAATTTTCCCCCCACTCTATGCAAAACAAGGCAGGCCTCACACCAGGATCCCGACGCTTCATTCCCCATGCACAGCAAGCCACCTGCCCCCCCGCCACCCCTGAGTACCCCCCAGCCCAGCCATGCCCGAGCTCACCTGCTCTTAGACAGCCCTGTTTGTTTGCCCAAGGTATTTGCAGCCGGGGGCACCTGCTTTGATACCATCAGCTCCGCGAAGGAAGCTGCTCACCTAGCGTGACCCCTGTAATCCCATCCTTCCCCATTAAGCACTGTGTGTGAGCGCATCCCCCTCCCAGCCTCCTGCCATCTCAGCATTTATCTACCTCTCCCCTAGCTGAGGACATCAAGGCTGCGACATTGCTGAGGAGGGGGGAGCAAACCTCCTCCAGTCACTTAGAAAGGGGCCTGGCAATGCCAACACCCGCCATCCCCTCCACTGCCCGCACTGAGTTTGGGGGGTTCCCTCTCCCTGGCATCACCCTGCAGCACTGGGGACCAGGCAGTGCTCATGGCAAGGCCTTGGGATGGGCTGGTCCTGCTGTGGAGTGGGCAAGTTTCATCTCTTCAAGCCTCCTACCACCAGCAACATGTCTCCCATGGTGCCACCTTTGTCCCCTGGCAGGACTGTCCCTCCTGCCACAGCCCCTTGTCCCAGCTACCTAGACACCAGCACTCCTCCTACCCTTTAAGATGCCAAATCCTCCTTCTCATCAGCTGGCACTGCCTCTCCCACCCTGCATGAAGCAGCCGTACCACCCTGCCAGGGCCAAGCTATGCCCACTCCCTCCTCTCATCATCCCCCCACTGGGCTCCGAGCTAGCCACCGCCCCCAGCCCACCCTTCCAGGAGCACCTTGTTAAAAATGATCTACTGGCTCTTATCTCCCCCAAGCCAAGCTGCTCTTCCACAGAGAGCAAGCAAGACCAAGGCCCAGCAGACAAATTAGCCCTGACCCCTTCCATGTGCACAGAGCCAGGGAGATCCATGAGGTCCTGTGTGTGCCAGCTCTAGCAGGGGCTGGGCACCATCCTGGCACCGGCACAGTCACAGCTCCATTCACTGCCCTGAACTCCCCTCCTGCACCATCAGCACGGGCACCGGTGTGCTGTGCCCCACCAGCACCTCTCTAACACATGTCCAGCCCTCGGGGAGGATGCTCCCCCCATCTCTTCACTCACCAAGGCTGCTGAATTGCCCCACTTCCCATGAACGTCCCCAGGGCAATGAGATTTCCTGGGGCATCTCACAGCGCTTGTGGGCATGGGCACAGACCGCCAGCCCGCGGCACCCTGTTGCCCTGGGACGGCAGGAGGAACGATACTTCTCTG
>NW_009606131.1:0-205 GCF_000690535.1 Cariama cristata | reverse complement strand
ACCCGAACGCAGGGCGGGGCCCACGCCCGCCTCTCCACCCAGGGACTGGGAGCAGGAGCAGAGTGCTGGATGCCCTTTGCATCCCAGGGGCTGCCCAGACATGGAGTGTGGCCATGCCCTGGCACAAGTCCCCAGTGGGGCTGGCAGGGACGGGCAGCCAGGGAGGGAGAGGAGAAGGGGAAGGAGAGGGGGAAGGAGAGGGGGA
>NW_009606130.1:772-996 GCF_000690535.1 Cariama cristata | reverse complement strand
GGTGTTGTCTGCCTGTAACAGCGCCTGTTGCCCCCCCCGCCGCCGGCAGGCAGCGCGCCATGGCCGACCCCAGCCACATCCAGTCGGCCGCCTCCAAGAGCATCCGACCCTTCCGCTCCAGCGAGGAGTACCTGGAGGCCATGAAGGAGGACCTGGCCGAGTGGTTCAACACCCTCTACGACCTGGACATCCAGGTGGACACCTTCCTGGAGCGCCTGGAGACC
>NW_009606130.1:368-688 GCF_000690535.1 Cariama cristata | reverse complement strand
GAGGTGGCTGCTCGTATGCGCGTCCCCCAGAACGAGGTCGTCTTCCAAGCCAAGAACGTGGTGCCCGGTTCCTTCATCGCCCGGGATAATGTCTCCAACTTCATCCAGTGGTGCCGGCAGGACCTCGGCATCCAGGACGTCCTCATGTTCGAGACCAACGACTTGGTGCTGAAAAAAAACGAGAAGAACTTTGTCCTCTGCTTGTTGGAGGTGGCCAGGAGGGGCTCCAAGTTCGGCATGTTGGCCCCCATGCTGATCCAGATGGAGGAGGAGATCGAGGAGGAGATGAGGGACCAAATGGCCGACGGCGTCCTGGGCAC
>NW_009606130.1:0-267 GCF_000690535.1 Cariama cristata | reverse complement strand
GGAGCTGTTGAGAGGCGCTGCGCCGGGAGCCCCGAGCTTGGGGGAAAGCTTCCCTGGCCACCCAACGGGGCGCTCTATGGCCCCCCAAGAGGTCCTTGCTGTCCGCCCAATGGGGTGCTCTATGGTCCATGGGAGGTCCTCTCTGCCCACCCAGCAGGGTGCTCTATGGCCTGTGGGAGGTCCTCTCTGTCCACCCAACCAGGCTCTCTGTGGCCATACAGTCAGGATGGTTGTTTTGGTGGCCACGGCCATAACCACAGAGGGGGG
>NW_009606129.1:0-13740 GCF_000690535.1 Cariama cristata | reverse complement strand
TCCCACCAGCAGCTCTGTCTTGCTGTTCCTTTATCCAAATATTTTCAGCTTCCCATGATTGCTGCGTTATGATTACACCAGATTACAAACTTTTCTGAACACAAGCACTGCACACACCTGGAGTGCCCAGTAAGACCAGTGGGTGGTATGGTAAACACCACATTAAATCTGCACGCTGGCTTCAGCCTGTCTGCCTTCGGAAAATTCCCTCTGCATAAAATTCTCCCTGTCCCCACTGCTCATTGTTTTAATTTAAAGGTTTTTTTAAAGGATGTGATTTTAATGAGTGCAAGGCTCAGACCAGAAATACTGTATTTCTTTCTCCTGAATGATGAAGTAGGCACTTGGACTCTCTGCATTGATTTCTAATCTGCCATTTCATACTCTTGACAGTGAGCCCTGGAAACCAGGTTCATTCAGCTGTACACGAAGGTTTCCATAAATAACAGTAGCTGAGGCTGGTTAGGCCAAAAGGGATATCAGAGTCACAATCCTTACTCAACCTACAGCTCTTTGGCTCAGCCTACCAGAGTAATAATAATAACAACAGCAACAATAATAATGAGAAAAGATGCGTACAGACGCTTACAAGAAGGAACTCAAAGTGGGGCTCTGCTCCTTGGGATGCATGCAGGTCCCCCCTTCCCAGGGAGAGCAGAATGATCAAGAGGCAGTAAATTAAAATGGCACGGATCTACTGATCAGAAATGCAAATTCACAGAGACCACCACAAGTAGACTCACACTCAGACACACTCCTGAGTGCACATGGATTTTTTCTCATTCACCATGTGCACCAGAGCCATGGCTGGGTAGTAAGTCTGTTCGTGTTTCCTAAGAGCCTGTCTTCCAGAAAACCCTCCAATACAGGCACACTGCATTCTCCAAGCGGTGCAGCAATTATACTCCCTTCCATCAAACTTTAGTTTAGGTTTCTGACGAGAAATGCCTATAATTAAAGTGACAAAAATCTTCCTTTCCCAGATGCAAAGGAGACCTTTATTATTTGCTGCTATATGGCAAAGTCTGAGTTTTTCATTTCAGGCACTTTTGTTTCAGAAACCAAGAAACATACGCTCCTCTTCTCAAATAAAGAGACTTCAGAGATTTAATTCCTGTGCTTTCTGATGAGCCACATCACGCACGCACATCAGCACACACCAGGTATCTGGGTCTGGCTGTCTGCACAGCCGTCAGCGCAGGTGCTCTTACCAGCTCTCAACCACCCTCACACCACCCACTACTATCATTTTTGTGGAGCCAGAAATATTCTTTAGATTCATCCACTGCTGTAAAGTCAGAGCTGTAAAGTCAGATCTTTTCCTCCTTTAAATGTAACTAGCTATTTACTCCCTAACAATTCTGCTTCAGAGCTGATTTAGCATTTTTATTGGAATGTGAAAGCTCTTAAAAGAAGAAAAAAATCTAATCAGGCAGAAGAGATAGAAAACTTGCTGAATTTTTTCTCCCCCCTTTGCACCCCTTCAATCCTATCAAAAGCACATCTTCCATTCATTGCTTCCCGATGTCATTATGACAAGCGGCTACAAATCAATAGCAGAAGCAAAGGCAGGCCTAGCCCGCACTCACCAAGTGATAAAGATTCACTCTCAACCCCGATTTGCTAATAGCACATAATAGCAGCCATTGGCGCCCCGCATTAAATCATACATTTCACTCTGCGTTTATTATGGGATTTTTAAAACTCCTCACCAAATTGGATTTTCTCGACGGTCTCTAATTTCCACATTTATCATTTAAAATT
This sequence comes from Cariama cristata, assembly GCF_000690535.1. Lineage (NCBI taxonomy): Eukaryota > Metazoa > Chordata > Aves > Cariamiformes > Cariamidae > Cariama > Cariama cristata. The sequence continues at coordinate 11,976 of NW_009606129.1, read as the reverse complement.
AAACTCCTCTGTGGGGAAGGGGGTTGGGAAAAGGGGAAGGAAGAGAGAAGCCATGCAATTCTGTATTTTCCTCTTTCTTTTTTATGAAACCCCATAAATAATCCCAGGTATCATAGCCATCAGCCCTGAAGTTTTATATATATAAAATACCAGAACTTAGGATAGAATAGCTTTGGGACTCAGCTTACCTTCATGCAGCCCTGCTAAAGAAGAGGAAATTAAAGAGAAAGCCGTAAGGAAACAGATTTTAAATAAGAAATCCAATAAACAAAATAGTCAACAAAGTAAGGTGGTATGAAAAGCATTATGGAAAATTACTGTGGATTTTCTTGGCTAGAAGAGCTAAGTAGCAAGGAAAAGATGGACCAAAAGAATTTTACAAAACTCACACAACCTTATTGTCTTTTTTCAGTTCACAGAAAATTCATTTGACAAATAAAGCAAAAACTTAACAACAAACTCATCTTTTAAAGCAGATTGTTCTCAGACTAGTTTCCTTGTGATGAGGACAAATGAAGAATGGCAACATACCTGAAACCACTGTTCTTTGAAATTTCATCCTATTCTTCCTACAGGTGCCAGCATGTGTAAGGCTACTGAGCAGATAATGATTATTAACATCATCTGCAGGAGGACACACAGGTTTTTAAGCCATCTGGCACCTGATTACAAACAGGCAGAGGCATGGATGGCAAATGTTGTCTGAAAGAGTCCTCAGGAGGAGGCAAAGATGACTTGGGTTTTGGTAGCCTGTGGCCATGCAGACAGTGCAGACTAAGCCCCAAGTTATCAGGCTAGTTTCATGGCTCCAACAGAGTATTCAGAAATGGTCTCTTGCCCACTGGTACCGATAAACTGGGATTTTTATAGTTCTGGTCAGTATAATCCTCTCGTATTTCCTAGAGGAGTGCAGCTCCTGGTGATGTCCCAGATGCAGACTGGCCACTGTTCTGATCACTGTGAACAGACAATTGTGCCAAGTGTTGTGTTTTCTTTAGCTGATACCCCAACTGAAAGGAACCCCTTGTTCAGAGGACCTTTGCCTAGGCAGCAGAACAAGAGAGTGATTTGGCAGCTGTACAGAAAGACAATGCCACAGGCTGGTTTTCAGACTTGGAGTCTGGGAGATTATCAGTCAACTGGTGCTCTGGTTCTGGAGTATAAAGCCAGTTTTCAGCTTCACATGCAAGTTAAGTCCATGTGCTGAACTCCAGAAAAGAAAAAAATACAATTACCTACTGTAGAGGAGCCAAAGGAAAACAGTATGAGATACAGGACTACCCTGCTCTAGAGGGACAATGGAAAGGATGCAGATGCGCCTGCAATCAGAATGGATGCTACTGCTTACAACTGCAGTACAAGGGGCATAAAAAGCACACGCACTGTGAGGAACCTTGATGAGCAGACCCTCGGAGAACTCCCTGCTTAATAAGTAGATATGAATGATACATCCCATGATCTCAGTGACCAGAGGGCTGTATCAGAAGAGAAGTGATCAAGCACTGGAACAGGCTGCCCGGGAAAATGGCTGACTCACCATCCCTGGAGGTATGTAAAAGATGGGTAGATGTGGTGCTTAGGGACATGGTTTAGTGGTGGGCTTCGCAGTGCTAGGTTAAGAGTTGGACTCAATCATCTTAAAGGTCTTTTCTAACCTGAATGATTCTATGATTCTATAATTCTAGGCAACACTCTCTACCTCCTCCCTGGTCCTCCCCCAGAATGAGACACTTATTCAGAGAACACACATGACAGTTACCGCTCTTACACCAAGCAGAGCTCTGCTCAGCTCACAAGTATCAAGGTCCAGATTCCTCCATCTGTCTTGGCCCTGAAAGAAGCGTCCAGATCCCAGGCTATTTGAAGCACTATTCATTAAGGCATGAATCTGAGTCTAATGTGAATGAAGGCCAGTGACTTCTGAAACAGAAGGTGATGTGATAATGGCATGGTGAATTAAGCTTTCACTGCTTGTGATTTCCACCCATGAGATGTGAACTCAATGAGCCCTCTGTCTAACATCCAAATAGTACAAGCACCTCAATTTACAAACTGCTAAGCAGTTTAACCAGGGCTCTTTAAAAGGACTTGAATTTTGTTCTGGCAAGTTTTGGTTTCACTAAAGAGCTCTTGGAGATAAAATTCCTCATGAGGTCTTACCAGTTCAGCTGCTACGCATCAACCATATCACAGGCAACCCTCCAACCCTCTGCCCTTTTTGCGACTGCACCAATGTCATTCTGAATGCCAGCTGAATGCAGGGGCAGCTTCTGTTTTATTCTAAAATTATCTTCTCTTAAAACTTACAGCAAAAGTCACAAAATTCCAGAGCCTCTCCTTTGAACTGGTATCTGTTACCCTAAGCATCCGCAGTAGCAGCAAAGGCTGGCAAGTGTAAATGCTCCTGAGAACTAGTCATCTCTCACAAAGCAAAAGACCACTCTAGCATGGCTATGCCTCCCTGAAAGTGCTGGTAACTTTCAAGAAATACAGTGGTTACAGGTAATGAACCTGAGCAGTGGCCACCACTCGATTTAATGAGTCACAAACTGGATATCTGGCATCTTCACAGGAAGCAATGTATGTTCCTCCATCTTCAGCCAGAACATGAATTTGGCTAACATAAAACTGAATCACCACTTTCTTTCACTAGAAACATCTGTTTAAAGTTAGAAAATCAGTAAGAGTTAATCTAGGAACGTAATCTTTTCGGTTAAGAGCCTTTTTTACTTCAGTTGTCCCATACAGTAAAGGGCAAAGTCTCAGCAAAGACATACATCTCATTTCACAGTAAGTAATGTTAAGGATGTGCTGGGCTCCCATTTCCTTTTCTTCCCCCATGCACTTTTTCTGTGGCCTTGCCAATTCAGTTTGAGGCTTTCTTCTACTGCTTCTAACTTTTCAGTTTCATACCTATGTTCAGGCATATGAACAGTCCCCAGGTGCTTGTCTCTTTGGAAGATAGCTGTGAATACAGACCCTTCCAATGCCTCCCACGTATAGTTCCACTGTTTCTCACCACTCCAGAATCCGAAACATCCTGTGGTTTATTGATCCGCCTAACCACACTTTGCCACTGATCTTTTATCTTTTGCATTCTTCCTGACGAGTGCATCAAAAGGGGAAGTGTGTGACACATTACTCTCCAACTGACCTGCAAGGTTTTCATACCACATAGTCAAAATTCCCTGACAGCCATCATCTCTCCTTCAGTTGCAGCTGATGGAAAAGTATCCTGAACTCAGGATCATGAATTATCAGAGTAATTCTGCTGCTCTTGAATAGACGAAGTACGGTGATGATGAGGGTGATGAGGCACTGGCACAGGTTGCCCAGAGAAGTTGTGGATGCCCTATCATTGGAATCGTTCAAAGTCAGGTTGGATGGGGCTTTGAGCAACCTGACCAAGTGAAAGATGTCCCTGCCCACGGCAGAGGGGCTGGACTAGGTCATCTTTAAACATCCCTTCCAACCCAAATGATTCTGTGATTCTATGACTTCAGAAAACAGTTGCTCCCATCCTGCCCCAAAAGAGATCTGCTTCTTAGCGGGGGGAATTGTCCAACAAGGAACAGTGAGCTATCTGTGAACGCCCCACTTAAGGAGGTGTTCTTGAAATGGACAGCCAGGTCTACAGGATACCCTGGAATAAAAATGATTCATAAAAGATTTCTTAAGAGCAATGCCACAGAAACATGGTTTCAACAGTTCTGATGGTTAGGAAATCACACCCTGGATTAGCACTTTTGTGGTAAGAATATGACAATAAGAAGGGGATCTCACCCTCTGTTATAATCGTCAAGATTTGGCTATTCATCTACAGAAAGCAAATCTATCTCTGCATGTGTAAACAAAAGCATGAATGCGCTCCTCTTTCAGCTTGAAAGGAACTGCTGGTTAACCAGGTCTAAACAATACCTGACCCAGCTTTGCGCAGATTTCAGCAGTTCCTGCTGGAGTAAGCTTTCATCGCTAAGACCTTTTTCTGCAGGAATTAGATTTCCCATGAAAATTCCCACACTACAGTCTGTACAACATGTTTTGTTTGGACACTTCACATTTAGAAATGATGATATGTACTATGGTATTTCATGCATGCTTTGGGGTAATAAAACAAAACAGATCAAACTTTTAAATGATCAACCTGTCTAAATAAAAAAAAAATTTGAAAAAAAAAAAAAGCCCAAAGGTTATGGTATTAATTGCTAATGCAGAAAATCCTGCATTATCAAATCAGTCACAGCTACCATGGGACAGCAAAAGATCTATGTCCAAGCCCTGTACTGCCGTGTTTGTACATCCCAGATGAGCACTCTCAACATCAAGCTGCACAGGGATGTCTTTTTTCCTGTTGGTGCTAAGGCACTTCATAAAAGAAACTGAATAAACACTGGGCTGATGTTATAGCCCAAGGGTCAAAGTAGTACCTGGAACATAAAGCAGTCAAGTTCAAGCCATTACTCCAAGGAGCACTGAATGACTTCTAGAAATGGCACGGCTGCAACTGAGCAGACTGCAAGAGACTCATTCGAGGAGAGCCAGTACCCCGACAGCTCTGGCACTCGCTCAGGACGTGCAAGGCAGTGACATCAGCCCTGGGTGTGACTTGGGCAGGCGTGGGCACCGGCATCCCACAGAGGGGACAAGCCAAGGCAATACGTCTGTTCTTTCAAATCTTCCTTGCATTATGTTTCTTTTTCCACCAGCTGCTGCCTCTTTCTCCATCACCCACATTCCAAAAGAAACTCAACCCCTCTGCTCCTCAGGTGTACATTTGGGCACTCCATAAGGCTCCTTCAAAGCCCGTACAGGCTGTGTTTCACAGGTACAACCATCCAGCAGCCCAGCAGCAGCAGAGTTTTTGTTCAGACTTTGGGTCCTGGGAACATGCATGAAACACAAGACTGTTGTGTAGACACATAGATTGATTTGTAGGTTTACAACAGAAAAAAATAAACAACGCCACAACTAAAAATATCAGAATCTTAATGGTTTCAAATATGAAAGGCAAACAGCCTTTTAAAAATCCTCATGATTTAAAAGAGCTTAGGGTCAGCAAAAATGTAAGATGGCAAGAACTCCCCAAAGTTTGCTTTTATCGTTATTTTACCACAGCAAATAAAAGGTTTAGCCAGAACAAATAAAACAGGACTTCCACAAGTTGGCTTCTTAAGCTAGCAGAGTGTTCTCCCAGTTCTATTATCAGCGGGATGAGGCATGGCAGCCATCTCTGCCGGACTGACCCCTTTGGGACAAACGGACAAGACGACAGAAAACAGAAGTTGCAAGATGTTTTCATTTTCCTACCTCATTTGACAGCACACTGAAAAAAGTTTCTCCTTGCATCTTACTGAGACACAAATGCTGCCGCAAGCCTAGCGAAAGCCAGGTGCACTCCAAGCCTTGATTAACCAGTACCTGATGGGATCTATACCAGGCACGTTAGGCCAGGAAAGGGAGGCTGAAGACTGGAAACCTCACCGGCACACAGCACTGAGCTTGCTTTTCACACAGAGTGGCTTGCACCATGATACTCGGTAGCTTCTCATCTCTTTCTGTGAATGATCTCCAGTACTGAAGTTTAACATACAAATAATCAGCCACCCAGAGGCTGCAAGGATGCTGAGATTCTGCATCCTCTTCCATGGAACTAGGACAGTGAGACAATTGAGCTAACACACCTTGGCTCCAGCTAAGCCAAGAATGAGACACAGGGCATTTTCAGCATCATGTCCTCAGCGTTATAATTTGTTTCTTTCATTCTGTCAGTGCTCAAACTTGTTGACCTTCCAATCATACTTGCCCTTTCTATCCTCATCTTCGCTTTCAGGGAGGATAGCAGTTTTATTACAGGGCAATTGGGAGTGTTCTTAGTATAGTCATTTGTCCGAGGCAGTTACTGCATTACTGTAACTGATCAAACAGTAACAGGGAGCCAGGACTCGGGTTAAGTGGCATTCCTACTTTTGGAATGCTGAAGGCCAAACAGAGGCACATTAGCAGAACTATGAACAAACGTCTACAAATTGAAGGCAATTCAGTGTACCGACTGCCTACAGGTTCCGGCTGGGGCAAGCCTTAATGTTAAATACATTTACACTAAAATGTAAAGAAGCTAAAGCAATGTTGATGCTTTCTGAGAAAGATGAGAAAGCAGACAATGTAAGGAACAGCAGTAAAATGTATGAGTATCTGCCAAAGCGATAGCTTCTGCAGTGCATGAGTTTAAATTGATTCACTGCCATCTTCCTAATATAAAGGAGGGATATTTTAGCAGGACAGTCTGTCATAGCTGCTGAAGTTTTGGCACTGGAAGGCAGCTGTTCAGTGCTTCAAATCAAAGCTGTAAATGCCCTCAAACAGTTTAAAGACAGGTCTACTTTAAAAACGTGCATTTAAATGAGCCAGACCCACTTCTGACCAGTACAAAGCTCAGATTCTAGTTAGAACAGTTTCGGGGTTTTTTTGTTTGTCTGTTTTGTGTTTGTTTTTTTTTCAATTGGGTGAAAAGGTACCAGACAATAAAGATCACCTGCGTTTCCACATCATATCTTGCAAGCAAAAAGGTATGAAAGGTCTCATCCAAAAACTCTGTCACCGTGTTAATGCTATGCCCAAACTAACAAGCCCTGTGGAGCAGCAGTGTGTTCACGCAGGTTGCGCACTCCCCTAACACCATTGCGTGGCTTCCAGTCGCCTCCAAGAGCGTGCAGTGCCTGCTCAGGTCCTCCTGCAACACACCAGGTAGACAAGAGTGCACAGGAGCTGGTCTCACACTGTAATAATATGCAGATAGAAATGAAAACCTGTACCTTTAAAGTTCTTAAGAATTAAATTACTGATGCAGAGCTGCAATTATATTAAGTTATTCTGTCAACATGAATCCTGGAGATACATACCCAAACCAGCAAAGCTGATTAGTAGTGTGGGAGCTCCCTGCATGCTCCTTCAAAACACAATTAAAAAGAGTTTTATTCAGACTAACACAGGGGTTATAGGGTCAGAAGAGTTTCCATTTCAAAAGGCAGCAGGATACAAACTAGCAGGAAGAGAAAAATAAATTGCCCAGATTTTGTGCTAGAAATATCGTGCGTATTTAAGCAGCTGGGCTTCAATTTCTTACCAAAACTTTATCCCGCCATTTCTAAGGAAAATAGAAATGTCAGTGCAAAGACAAACCCTTGTATATTGTGATGGTGAATAACTATCGTTCCACCTATGGCAAGTACAGATTCTGCTGTCTTGCTTCAAACTTTGGCCTTCCCATTGACTCTTACAAAGAACAGATAATAATCCTTTTGACATTTTAAAACTTACTATGATTAAAACAGAAAAATAAAAATTAAAAGTTGTAGAGGAAGCTCCAGCAAATAGTCTTGTTGTCCAGTATTGCTTTAAGAAGTTAAGAATGCAGTCTCCTAAGCCATCAAAATAAAGAAATATTGTCCAGTGTTTGGCAGTCAGCAACTCATTACCTTGCCCCACAGTTCTTTTTGTTGTCCAGTCTGGTTGCAGTCAGCTACCTTCCTGTACGCTTCACAGAAGACAACTGCTTTTAGTATATTATATACACCTATTTTAAACTGATGTGCAGAGTTTCTATGAAATGTAGTTCTGCGCAGACAACAAGAACTTCGAAGATTTACTTGGATATAGCTTAGAGGAGAAGAGCTGTTGGATGTAACAGAAGCCAGCTAATACCAAATAAAAAAAAAAAAATTCCTAAACATCAGTCAAAGCAGCATGGAAGCTGACTTCATCTAAACCTGAATGATGGATAGAACTTGCAATGTCAACCTGATCTGAGATTTCCAGAAGCTACTTGGCTTTCTCCGCAGACCAGTGCAACTTTGTCTCCAGCTACCTGAAGCCATCGGAAGGGCAAGATCTTTCCTCAATTGCTGTCAAAACAACAGGCTTCTCCTTAATTTCCTAGCTTTTCTGCTAATATAAAGGTAGAAGCACAGAAGGACTTTGCTCCATAGTTTCTATAAATATATCTACAGAAATAAAACAATCCCTTTTTGAATAGACCTGTTTCCGAAAGCCTAAAGTCTATCTACATTGTCATATTACCGGAGCCCAAAGAAACATGATTGTTAAAAAAAAAAAAATAAATTCCAAGATGAAGCAGATCCCATGTTTGTAGGAAGAAAGACAAATGAGGTTGGAATCTTGCACCCAAGCTTTTGTGTCCATCCCCTCTCCCTAGCCCCACACACCATGTAAAAGCTTTAGGAGTACAACCTGAAGGATGTGGAGCAGGGAGGAAACAAATTTATCTCAACTATTCACTCTTCGTATTTTGGAAGAAAATAAGTTTTCCAATAGTTTTGAAGCCAAAATGCAAGAATCAGCTCCTGCCATATGCAGAAATTTCGCTTCATATACTTGCCTTAGTCAAGACAACTAAGTATGTTAGAATCTCACGGAGCACACTATTTTCCACATATTTTCAAATACCTATCAGATAGCTCCTACTTATGATTGGTTAAGCTACCTGTGCTCATGTACTTTCATAGGAAATAAAAATGATTTTATAAATAATCAAGCCTTTTCTGCTTTATCAAAAGCCTTTTTTTTCCTTTGTATAACTCATAAGAAAACTATAGGCTAGTTAAATATTAGTTTCAGTAATCAGACTTATCAGTTAAAAAAAAAGGGGGAAAATTATTCAAATCACTACAGAAAATACTGTATGCCTCCATATTAGAAACAATGAGATACTTTAGTACTATGCACTTCTGTCATTAAGTTTTCTAACAAGATAAAACCTTGACCAGTAGTTAAATAATTGCTAATTCCTTTGGTTAGTAGCAGGAAGATGAAACCTGAGATATGCTTCCTCAGAAAAGAGCGGGGTTTCAAAAATTTTTATTATAACCTTGAAGCTATTGTCTTTGTTCCTAAACTACTTAACCTATGTACGCGTTCATAAACTACAAATGATTAATTATATATACTTCCATATATAATATTAGATACATACTTAATGTACATTATTCTATTCCATAACCTCATAGTTGAGTCATTTTATATCATGGCATTATCTGACACAATGCTGTCTAGGATTAGCACTGCAAATATTTTAAAAATAAACTGAAGTTATGTTAGTGTCAGTAGAATGTCCTTACACTTGGTTTTTAAACAAATGTTAATAAACTTAACATATCAATTTAATATTAATTGCTCATCTTACTCTTTGAATAGAAATCATACGCCTTTTTACCTTAAGCTAGTCTGCTATATACTTACTTGACTCTGACACCTAAGGTCTAAATGCTCTCCCGATTTTTAAAGGAAACAGAATTTTAATTGGGCCTCAGAACTCCAATTGTTTTTTCTTTCTATGCCTGATTAGACATTAGTGATAATGAGACCCCAAGCACTTTACTATTAATGCTTCCATAGGACTGAAAACGTTCTGAACCTGGGGGCACAAGAAAATACGTTGTTATGGGACTCATGCCCAACTCTCTGAGCATACTTTTCCCCTGTCCTGCATGCAACTGTTCCCATGCCCGATCAGCTTCAGCTCCAAGTGTGTTGTTACTATTGCTCCCTGCAGAAGAACCAGCGACTTCCTAAACCAGCTCACAGCAATTTCTGCAATATGCCTCAGACCAGTTCTTACTGCTGTATGAAATCCTAGTTCAAGGAACACCCCACATTCAGAGTAACATGGTGGATGCTAAGAGAAAACCAGTAGTATTTGGCAGGAAGTAATCCCGCAGAGAAAATGCGACTTGGCTTTTATAGATACTAATCATTTCACGAAATGCAAAAAAAATTATGTACTAGCTGTTAAAGGACGAGCTTTCTAAAGAAAGGTTTCATTTCAGTAACATTGATAAGCCTGAATTCTAACCACAAAAAAGCATTACACTCTCAGATAAGGTTGCAAAACCCCATCCCTGCGTCTTTTTCCGCAGCCTTGCCATGTCAGCATACCAAAAACACACATTCAGATGCTCCACTGCTTCCCGGTGCCTGCATGAGACCGGCCAAGCTGCAATACAACAGAACAGCTGAGCTTAAGTGACAGCCTTTGTTCTTGATTTCTTGGAATTTGTCAGCCACAGTGAGACAAACCGGGTTTTGTGCTTAATTTCACAGAACCTTTCCGCCCTCCGCCTCCTGTTCTGCAGCCCACAACTATGGCTTTTCCCACGCTTACTTCCCGAGCTCTGGCCTTTGGGAAAGAGAACAAGAGGCAAAATGTTTACAAGCTACAGACTTGTCACAAACTGCGCCCTGCCAAAGGTTTGGCAGCAATGTTCCTGCTCTCAGGCTAAACAACATCGAAGATCTTCAGAAGTTTTCATTTTTAATCGTACCAAATCAGCTTATTTTTCAGACCAGCTAATCGAGACACCCACATCCAGTGGATGTCAGCAGGGCAACATATTGTTTTTCACCCAGAGAGCAGAGCCCATTATAAATAACACTAAAACCTTTGTGAAGATGACTGTCCTCTCTACAGCTTACAGCCTAGAGGCTTCATTATTGCATTGACCATAATTCAATTCATCCCTTCCTAAAAGGTCTATTTCTGCAACCAACCCCCACCCTTGAAAATATGTCCAACTAATAATTTGCGATTAATGCAGTCAATTACTAACTCTCCCCCAGCCCCTTACTATCACCTGATTGGGCCAGAACGGAAAGGAAGCAGCAACTAACCAGGGAGGAACAGAAGTAGGGGTAAAATAGCAATAAAAAGTAATTACATAAAAATGCTAAACATATTACATCTGTTAGTTTGCTTAGCCCAGTGGGCTTGACAATTCCAGGTTTTTGCCATTGTCCGCACTCAGACAGGCAAGAATAAGAGAAACAGGGAAAGGATCTTTCAATAAGATTATTAAATCAGTGCATGAAAAATAAGTCGTCATTACATTGCAAAAAGGAGAGAGAAACTCGCTGAAATTTCTTTCTGCAGATTTGCCTTTGTGATCTGCAAGGTGCTGTTCTCCTGCTTACACTCTGTTGCCCTGGCAACGTACTCCTGTAAAATAAAGATTATTAAAGCGCATATGATTATTTGGCCGCACAGTGAATGAGGCAGCCGCTTCTGAAATTCCTTATCAGAGAAATTCAATTTTAGGCCAAATTGTGTTTTCACTGCCTCTCAGCTTCTCCCTCCCCCCTGCAATACCAATAAAACCATCATCTCCCCAGCTGTACATGATATTTTGTCACTAACTCTTTCATGCCTTTCCTTTCCCATTCCAGATTTTATTTTCATTCTGTCAAAGCAGAATGCTTTTCCCAGTTTGTAGTAGGTTTTCTTCCTGACAGGTTTTTTCTCGCAGCTTCAGCCTTTTCTTCCCCGCGCACACAGCTAGCATCAGCCAGCAGCCTCCTCACGCGCTGTAGCAGCAGCGGCGAGAAAGGACATTCCTTCTCCAGTCCATGCTGGGGATGTCAGTGCCAGATCCCTGGCTGGGGGAGTCCGGAAGATGAGGCTCGAGTGCGGAGGGGTTGCTTGCAATGTCGCCAATACACAACATCACGCTTCCTTGTGGAGCCTCATCTGCTTTAGAGATCTTGGTTGTCTCTGCTTGCACCTCATCTCAAAAGCATCCTTGGGGAGCTGGTGGCCAGCCCATGGAAATTCTAACGTGCTTTACGCATCAACTGCTAGCAACCCCGCGCTGCGCCACAGCCAACCCTTGCCCAGGCTACGGGAATCCTCGAGCCTCCCGCGGTGACACCGGCACGCAGCCGCGCCTCGGGCAGGGAGGTTGTTCGCGGGCCTAAGGCGGCAGACGCACCTCAACTGGCCACTCTCCCCAACACCTGATAAACCGAGGACATGGAGGCTTTCCTAGAGGCCTTTCGGGCTCCCACCCTTAGTGTCGTTACACGCAAAGCACCGCGTGTCGGTACTGCCCCGAGGCCCATTGCTTCTGCACTGGCAGCAGATGACGAAGCACAGCGAAGATCAGACCAGGGGCCCGTCACTGCGTGTGC
>NW_009606128.1:375-578 GCF_000690535.1 Cariama cristata | reverse complement strand
CGGCCCGGCCCTGCTCTCACCTCCAGCCCAGGGCAGCCCCCACCTGGCCAGCCCTGCCTGTGGATGTCTCCTTCCTGCACGCTGTGCTCAGGCAGCACGGCACAGCCTGGTCCCAGTATGGCACAGCCTGGTCATGGCACGGCACCGCCTGGTCACGGCACATGTGCAGCCTGGCTGGAAGGCAGCACGCTGTGCCCCGGCGG
>NW_009606128.1:0-200 GCF_000690535.1 Cariama cristata | reverse complement strand
CCCCTTGTGCGGGAACCCAGCCCCCTGCCGAGGGGTGCAGCGAGGGGCCGAGGTCCTAACCCCATCACAGCATCCAAGGAGGCCTCCAAGATGTTCCTCCAAGCTGCAAAGGCTCAGTGAGCAACACATCCTGCAGGCAGGCAGGCGGGCAGGCAGCAGGCGCATTACCCTGACCCAGACTGGCTCCTGCTCGCGCGCTC
>NW_009606127.1:0-1112 GCF_000690535.1 Cariama cristata | reverse complement strand
GATGCCGTTTCGGCTTCAAATTGAAGCCCGTTTTCCTGAGCTGGAGAAGGTGGTCACGGCCACCTCTCCCCCCCAAGCCGGAGCAATTTGTTTCCAGATTGCTTTTATTTACAAAATAGAATTTCATAGAAGATATTGAGCAAAAGGAAGAAAACGTTTTGAAAATGGCCGAGGTCTAGAATTGCCAGGCTTTGCTCACTCTGCAGCATCCCCAGGCCCCGCAGCATCCCTGTGGTACCTGGTACCCGGCTCTGCCGTTGCCATGGGAACGCGATTCCCAAGTTCAGCCGGATGAGTTGCAAAATCCGCTCTCGTTTTTAAAGCAAATCTCTATTTCATGAGAGCACCCCGGGGAGCGCCAGCAGCGCTGGGGCATTCAGCACGTGGGGCTGCAGCAAAAGGAGCCACGCTGTGGGCTGGGCTTGGTTTTGGGGGAGATTTTGGTGCGAAAGACGGTGTCTGGCACGGGGCTGGCCTTTTGGTGCCGGTGCTTGCCTGGGCCGAGGGCAGGGGCAGGCGGGGATGCCATGTGCCTCGAGGCAGAGCCTGAGCTCGGTCCCAGAAGGCGGCGAAGCCAAAGAGCCATAAAACACGGCCGATTACTCGGGGCGAGAATTAATCTGCTCCAAGGAGCCAGGCAGCGAAGATGAAATTGCAAACGAGCCCCGTAATGGCCTGAAGCAATGGGCTGATTTCACCGTCCAGTGGTTAGAAAACGTTATTAACCAGATCTAAAAATCGCTGGCAGCTGAGGGGCACTGCTGGGGGTTTAACGGGAGCGATCCCTCCTGTAACTTGGAGCGCTCTAACCTGGCGGGGAGGTTTTGCGGTGGCACGGGATCGCCCCGTGTGCCGTGGCCTTGCCAGGGACACAGCTGGGATGGGGACCCTCGCAGCGTCCCTGCGGTCCCCGCTGAGGTTGTCCTCGCAGCCACGAGCGGGAAGAGGGAGGCTCCGTCCCGTCGTGAAAGCAGCTTAAGGATTTAAACCCCCTGTAGGGCTCGGTTTTAATTAAAATAGCTTTACCCCGGAAAGCTGGAAATGATGCGGGCAGGGGGATGCAGCAGAGGGGGATGCGCGATGAGCTCCCAGGGCCTGGCGCTGGCAAAGGT
>NW_009606126.1:1295-2504 GCF_000690535.1 Cariama cristata | reverse complement strand
CCAACCCAAACCATTCTATGAATCTCTATCTCCGTGCAGCCAGGACATGCTTCCTCTTGCACTCCAGGGTTTTTTGCCTTTCCCATCTCCCATCCCTGTCAGACCCACATCTACCATCACACTGTTTTCCAGGCAGGAGAGACCCCTTTCATTGGAGGGGCTGGCCTGGGTTCAGGCTCAGTTCCCAACCTGCAGGCCCACAGAGAGGTTCAGAAAACCCCTCTCAGGTCTCCTCCTGCCCCACGGCAGCCTTGGCCGCTGCCGGTGCGCTCAGCAGTGCTCTGCAAGGGTTTGAAAAACAAACCCCGATGATGATCCTCTTGCATTAGGCCAGGACTACAGATCCTTCTCCTGTAGTCCTGTCAGCCAGGGATGTAGACAGCAGGTGGGAAATTGAGGGGTGGGGAGGGAAGACAGAATGAAACACATTTCTGTATTGGCAAAAATCCTAGCGGAGAGGTATTTCTTCCAGCAAATGCTTTTGCCAGGATGCTTTATTTAGTTTGCATAGCCAGAATAGGGCCTGGTGGCGAAAAGATGTTTTTCCACCCTAGGAGAGCATGCTATAACCGCTGTATCAGCCTGTATATTCTCCATAGTTGATGATAAAAGCAAAGTTGAGGAATTAATAGAATAAAAAATCATTTGCCAGCGAGATACTTAGCTACTTAATCCCTTGCCGGCCTTCCTCCCAGGAGCTGGCAGAGGCATGGTGTACACGAGAACAGCCGTGCCGATCTCAAGCGGGGTGCGACTGCACGCATGTGTCCACGGCGGGGGTCCATGCTGGTTCCCGAGGTTGCTGTCGCTGTACGGCGGGTTGTGCCTCCCAACACCCTGGGCTGGAAGCCTGCCGCAGGCTGAAGAAAGGGTCCCAGCTGAAAAAAAAAAAAAAGATAGGGAAAGCACTAAAAGGAAAGGGAAAAAAACCCAACAAAGCACATAAAAAGCAAGGGGAGGAAGAGGGGAGGGAATGAGGTGGTCTGGGCGCAGGGGAACGCAGGGTCTCCTTGCACGAGCTCGGGGGGAAGGAGCTTGGATTTGGAGGGAGCCGTGGGGCAGGCCTGGGTACCCGGAGGCCGTCAGAAGATGCTCCCTGCCGGGGTGCGGGGAGCCGGGGCTGGCACAGCCGGCTGGCTCGGAGCAGGACTTGCTGAGGCCGGAGCAGCATCCCTGTGCAGAGGAGGGCAGAAGGGCCATCTGGCGAGG
>NW_009606126.1:0-874 GCF_000690535.1 Cariama cristata | reverse complement strand
CTGATGGGGAATGTCTGAGGGAGCTGGGGTTGTTTAGCCTGGAGAAAAGGAGGCTGAGGGGAGACCTTAACGCTCTCCTCAACTACCTGAAAGGAAGTTGTAGCGAGGTGAGGATCAGTCTCTTCTCCCAAGTAACAAGTGATAAGACAAGAGGAAACAGCCTCAAGTTCTGCCAGGGGAGGTTTAGATTGCATATTAGGAAAAATCTCTTCATTGAAAGGGTTGTCAAGCATTGGAACAGGCTGTCCAGGGAAGTGGTAGAGTCACCATCCCTGGTGGTATTTAAAAGACGTGTAGATGTTGTGCTTAGGTACACGGTTTAGTGGTAGTCTTGGCCATGCTGGGTTTATGGTTGGGCTCAATGATCTTAAAGGTCCTTTCCAACCTAAACGATTCTATGAAAGTTCGATCTGGCCCAGCTGTCACACCTCGGGGCTGGTGACACGTCCCGTGGCTGGTGACACGTCCTGTGGCCGTGGGAGGGCTGTGCTCCTCTGGCTCTGGCTCTGGTACTCCCACGGAGGCGGGACGGGCTGTTGGGGCTGCTCGCAGCAGCCGCACGGCCTTGGGGCACAGCAGCGGCACTGATTTGAGCCTGCCTCTGTTGAGGCAACCACAGCGAGCTAAACACCATCGCCAGAGCCTTGACTGGTGCAGTATCACTGGTTAGCGGCATGAAATAGGTGCCTGGGCTTTGCTGGTCATGGAAAGCACCCACACGCGGTGCCAGGAGGCCTCTGCAAGGCGAGAAGTATCATTCATACTAAAACCGCGCTCCTCACCAGCGCTGGCTGGAGTTTCCAGAGCACCCTCGGCGTAGGAGGGACGTCTGGCAAGTGGCTGGGGCACAGGGTGCCCGTGGCTCCCCGTGCTC
>NW_009606125.1:42742-42970 GCF_000690535.1 Cariama cristata | reverse complement strand
TGGAATTCTTGTGATTTTTGGTATGTTTTAGTCTAGTTTGCTATATGCTGATAGCTTTCCCAGTTATTGCTGACCAGTCTCATTTTCCTCAAAGCCTTAAGAAAGCCCATGGAAATTTTCAGAGTCACGCTCTTATTCATCCTTTGAATAGCATGGAACAACGTCTGATGTCAGATGAGCTGTTTAACATCTTTATAGATGATCTGGATGCGGGGATCGAGTCCAACC
>NW_009606125.1:42162-42649 GCF_000690535.1 Cariama cristata | reverse complement strand
GCTGAGACCAATGGCATGAGGTTCAACAAGAACAAGTGCCAGGTCCTACATTGCGGCCACAAAAACCCCATGCAGCCTTACAGGCTGCGGACAGAACGGTTAGAAGGTGGTGAAGTGGAAAAAGACCTGGGGGTGTTGGTCAACAGCCAGCTGAACATGAGCCAGCAGTGTGCCCCGGTAGGCAAGAAGGCCAAGGGCATCCTGACTTGCATCAGGAATAGCGTGGCCAGCAGGACCAGGGCAGTGATCGTCCCCCTGTACTCGGCACTGCTGAGGCCACACCTGGAGTACTGTGTTCAGTTCTGGGCCCCTCACTACCAGAAAGCCCTTGAGGTGCTGGAGCGAGTCCAGAGAAGGGCAACGGAGCTGGTGAAGGGTCTGGAGCACAAGTCTGGTGGGGAGCGGCTGAGGGAGCTGGGGTTGTTTAGTCTGGAGAAGAGGAGGCTGAGGGGAGACCTGATCGCTCTCTACAAAAACCTGAACAGAA
>NW_009606125.1:40831-42016 GCF_000690535.1 Cariama cristata | reverse complement strand
TGGTGGAGTCACCATCCCTGGAGGTGTTTAAGGAAAGACTGGAGGTGGCACTCAGTGCCATGGTCTGGTTGACATGGTGGTGGTAGGGCAAAGGTTGGACTTGATGATCCTAGAGGTCTCTTCCAACCAAATCGATTCTGTTATTCTGTCTTAGGTGCTTTTCAGGGGCAGAATGCCAAATAGTGGGTCATATCGCTCAATCAGCTTCATCAATAGCAAGACTTTCCAGTGGCTGTCTTTACTCAACAGCATATGTTTTCAGTGATAGAATGTAGTTTAAAAACTCATTAATAATACCATACTCAATAAAACTTCACCTTCTTATATGCGCCTTACCATCTCTGCTTTTTCTCCTCAAAAGAATTGCAGTGAATGTCCTTCTGGAACTTTAATGATTGGAGTCTTTTCTTTCTTCTCTTGGCTAAGCTTGGTATTGCTTCTTTTGTCACCGTGTTACTTCCCCCACTCTCAGTTGTGGGGGAAAGGATAAAAAGGATGGAACCTGAAGTGTTCTTTCACACCGTTCCCAAGCTAAACATTTCTTGTCTAGACTTCTGACTAATACTTCATATCTGCACCAGATTTAGCACTTCAGGCTGCTTTTCTTTATTGCAGCTTTCTGAAGACATACTGATAAAATATGATCCATCTTACTGTAAGAAAACTGAAATGCTCAGTATTTTTACTAAATTTATGAACTTTTACTAAATCTTTTCCTGTAAGTGTGATATAATAGGTGGTAAAAATATGAATTGGCTTCTTGAATTCAAAAGTATTATCCATACCTGCAGTACATATTCTATGGGAAATTCTTCTAAGAGATTCCTTTACAGTGGTGTTACACAGCACAGTGATGAAATATTAACATACAGATACATCTATGAAGACAGATTTTCCAAATCTGTTAAGAATTAATTGAAAATATACCTGATCATAACAAAATTTCTTATTTAAATAACAATATCAGAGAAAGGTACTGCGGATTTTTGGCTAGTTTCGGTAGGCTCTTTGGTGTTGATGTAGCATTCTGGCAATGTATGACTTAATCATGCAATGGTCATATTTCTAGGACTTTCCTACAAACATACTGAAATGACTTTTAGTGTATGCAAAGGTGTTCTAACCTTAGAGATTTTTAGCTGTTCTTGAAATAAGACTTGTTATCCTTGCACTGAATTGATTCCC
>NW_009606125.1:38157-40806 GCF_000690535.1 Cariama cristata | reverse complement strand
TTAGGTTTACTTGGTCATCAACAGTTATACAAGTTTGATTTGCTTATGTTTTAAACAGTTTTCTTTCCTGGCTGGTGAGCACTAAACAGAGAACTAGCCAGCTTTGCCAGTAAATACTGCAGACAATGAAAATATTCTTTTGGAGGAAATGGCAATACTAGAAATCTTAGCTGAAATGTTCAGTGTTTCAAAAATGTAATGTTTTGTATTATGCTGTCACGTACTATAATTTATTTCAGTGTATGAAAATAGCTTTGAATTAGCAATATGTACACACTTATGTTTGTGTAATTTGTAAAAATGTCTAAAAAAATGTTTAGTTTCTATTAAGCCACTCATCCAAAACATCTATATATTCCATTTTAGTTAGTATTTAAAAAAAAAAAATTCTCACCTGTATATAAATCACACGCTTGTATACTGCTTGGCTGTTTTGCTTGATCTATTTAATTTGCTAACAATCTTCATAGTTTAAGTTCTTCAGGACAGGAATTGTCTCTCTCTCTCTCTCTCTGTCCTTTCTCCCCTTCTGTCAGTAGAGTAGCTAATTAAATGGTTCTAATAATGTCTGAAGTGCTGAGATTTACTGCAATAAAACATATTCAGAAGACCAGCAGGGCTCTATAGTTATTTTTTTGAACATTTTCTTATACCTTAAAATATTTCTTTTTTTGTTTTTAAACAAGTAACTGAATTTTAAGCATTTTAGATAACAAGCCTGTCCAAGTAAGCCTTAGCACACAGTAATGGTGTAGTTGTATATAAAAAGATATGAATATGGGAACACTTTTTGTATTTTATTGACTACCAGCTGCTAAAATTTCAAGGACCTTCAGCTTTGTTCTTCTGGAGTGGATTGTTAGATACAGTCTGTACATAAATCTAGTCTAAAACTGTTATTTTTATTAATTTTTTTTATGCTGTTTTGAAAAAGTAGAGCAAGAGTTAGGTAGTCTTTTTGAAGTTGAAGGTACAGTTTAGCTAATGTGTTTGGGATGTTGCTTGCCAATGGTAAAACTTATTATCAAAGTAAACTACTTGACTCATCCTGGTATGTATTTTAAAACAGGTGAGGCTAATGATAAGGATGTTCAGGTGGTGGAACTTCCCATTGTTGACAGCTTACACCCACGGCCACCATATTTACCGTTGGCTATCCCCGAAGATCTGGCCGATAGGCTAATTCGTGTACATGGGGATCCTGCAGTGTGGTGGGTCTCGCAGTTTGTGAAATACTTGATTCGTCCACAGCCCTGGTTAGAAAAAGAAATAGAGGAAGCCACAAGGAAACTTGGTTTCAAACATCCAGTGATCGGGTGGGTATTTAGTTTTCTTTTTAACTGTCTGTGCTTTAATATATGTATATAGTGATTCCTGTTCTGGACAAGTTGCTTTATGATGGTTATCCAAGAGCCTCAAGCATTCTGTGGGGAGAGAGGGTGCTTTCTAGATGAAGCTATTATTTTTTTAACTGTGCATAATAGAAACTGATTACAAGTACTTCTTCAGCATACTTGCCTACCTGTAGTTGGACAGCTATATAAAAGGCGTCTCAATAGAAGTGTTTTTTATATGTCCTTCCATATTTAGTAATGTAACACAGAATTTCATTCATGTAATTGCCTTACAGCTTGTATTCCAGACACTTTTCTGTCTGGGTCTTCTTTTCAAGTGCCTATAGCCTTTACATTTGAGGAAAAAAAGACTAAGCCTACATTTTACATGCCACAATCCACAACTAATTTTATTGTTGGCTGCACCTGAACATGGTATGTGCCTTCCTGCTGATGTTTTCACTTTTGTTGTTTCTTAGCAGTAACTATGAATTGGAAAGGTCTGTATGGGGAGATATGGGGAAAACGAAGGAGAGCACCTATGGGCGATAAAGAGCAGCTTGTGGAAGAAAGGTTTTACTGTCATGTAATGTGAAAAATGTTGCTGCTGCTGTACTAGAGTCTGCAAATACTGCTTCCTTTGCCAGAATTTTCCTTCAATCCTTAATGTTCCTTTTTGTAGGAGTACACAATAAGTCTGTCCAAATGTTAGTTGGCTTTTGACCATTACATTGGTAGGCCACTTCACCACTGGCGGATCTGAAGACTTGTTAGGTTTCAAGCAGATGGGGAAGATGCTTTTTTTTTTTTTAACTACATTCTTTCAAACCTTGCATTGTAGTTGATGTCTCAATATATCCATGATGCAAATATTCCTATTTTGTTTTTGAACTGTATTGGTCAAGCATTACCTAACTACACAGATAACTTAACCTTCTGCACAAAAGGAATGCCTTGTATGCTATAATTAAATCTCCTTTATTCTTTTCTTTTACTTGCCCTTTGCCTTCCTTGGAAGATTATTATATTGCTTTCAAGAGCAGACTGACGGCTAACTTCATGTTGTCAGTGTGTCTTGATGGACATCCATGAGTTTTTTTAATCTTTCTTTGATTTATGTAGGGATTCAATTTAATATGTGTTCTAAAAGCACAGGCATGAAATTTAAAGTTAAAATTTCAGTTGCTAAAGTATGTATTTTATTTATAAATTGAATTCCTAGTTTCTGCCTTTTTTTAGTGTTCACGTCCGAAGGACAGACAAAGTAGGAACAGAGGCAGCATTTCATCCTATTGAAGAATATATGGTACATGTT
>NW_009606125.1:17188-37694 GCF_000690535.1 Cariama cristata | reverse complement strand
ATGGTACATGTTGAAGAGCGTTTTGAACTTCTTGCTCGCAGAATGCATGTTGACAAAAAAAGAGTGTATTTGGCTACAGATGACCCATCATTGTTGCAAGAGGCAAAATCCAAGTAAGATGAATTATGTTTATATTACAGTTTGTTCCTTCTGGTTAGCTTTACAATTTCTGACTATTGTGTGGCAAATCTTAGTATCCTTTTTTTTTTTTGTTATCATTTATACAGTTAAGATTGTATTTCAACTTCCAGTGATTTTGATTTTTCTCTGACATTCTCTTTTTTGGATGACTTTTTTCCAAGTATGATTTTCAAAGCTTAATGTTAAAAATCTAGAAGAGTTGAGCAAGATACCTGTGACTATTTAAAAACAAACCAATGCTGTAAAAGGGAAGTAAAAATATAAATAATAAATACACTAATCTTCCTATAGAACATACATATTAAGAAGAAACTAATCAGAAATATTGTAAAAACTAGTTAATGTATTAAGAAGTTTCACCTGTCCAAACAATACCTTTCTGTGAATAATTGCAGTAGGAATTTTTGTAAGTTAGTTGAAAAACTTCTGATGACTCTTTCAGAAAGATTTCTGTATTGACAACTTAGAAGACTTTCACCCTACACATTGAGTAATTTTAAAGTTTACCCTTACATATATTTGGGATTCTCGATCTGTAGCATTGCCTCTGTCCCTTTTTGTTCTTTGTCATCTTCTAGCTCTCCAGAACATGGGTGTAGCAACTTACCCAGCCTGTCATAGAAAGCAGAACTGTGTTCAAACCTGGAAATGCACAGTATGCATTCATTTACTCCTAACATGGCCTGTAGTTTCCTGTAAAAACTCATTGTTAAGTTGCATGTTTTGCAAGGCGTCACTGAGATGATAAAACCTTCTGTTCAGTAAAAGAAAGCAGATGCATACGGAGGAATAATGTTCCATATTTAACTCTATCTTTCTTGGGTTATGGTGTTTATGGTATATAAACAATTTCACAAATGCTTATTGCTACACCTATGGAAACTTGGATAAGTATTTCAGGTGCGTTGGATTGAAGCATATTCGTTACCGAATACAAGTTAGCATGTTTTTCTTGTGAGTACTATTTATTTGTCTGCTGAATAGCACCTGTTTCCATTTCCAAAGTTTTATCTCCCTTGAGCAGAAGAATATGTATTTTTTCATTTAAGCAAGGAAATCAATACTTTTTAAAACCAAGGTAACTCAAAAGTGGCAATTTTTTAAATGTTTTGTTCTTGGTAGACATGCTTGGAAAAGTACATAAGATAACATACTGGATTACAAATTTTCTTTGGCATATACAAGGTGAGCAGAAAATCTTATTTTGTAGTAGAGGAATTTTCTACAGCATTGCAAACCTGTGTATTTCAATTGTGCTATTTCTATTTTTCTTTCATATCTATAAAGGGCTGCTGTTTAAAATTATGGAGTTTTGAAAAAACTAAACGAGCATACACAATTCCAGATGATGGCAATCTAATCCTTCCTTTTTTTGTATATGTAGAGACAAGAACAGTAGCAGAAACAATTATGATAACATAACATTTAAAGTGCAAATCTGAACAATGAAAAGACAGGTAATACAAAATTGAGGTTATAATATTTAATTCATTACATTGTACTAAATAACTTTAATTACTATTTTTTAACATAACAGAATTCAATATTGCTGTAACAAGCCTAGTTATGCATTTTTTCTTTATTTGTGTTCAACTTTCAATCCTTAGCACTGTATGCTTTAGCCTTGTGAATACTAATGAGATGCACTGCCTGGGTAAACATATCATCCCAAGTTTTCAATAGCAACAAAAACTAATAGTAGAATTGTCACTTGCTCAGTAAAACAATATTGAATTTTATTAAACACTTCAGTTTTTGTGGCAATTCAATGTCCATTCCAAATCACACTTTTACTGAAATATGAGAAGTTTCAGCTCAATAGTACAGCATTTGTTTTGTAAGTTTTCTTAATAAAAGCCATAGAATCTGTAAGTAGTGAAGAATTTTTTTGATGTGTTGCTGCTGAGTTTTCAGGTCACAGTTTACACTGAAATGTAATTTCTTAAGTTGGTTACACCGTACTGTTGCTTGCAGTTGAGTAGCAGGCATTTGAAACTCTCTGTGATTTCATAGAAGGCAGGATGAAATTTGATGTTTCAGCATTTAAGGGCACCTGAAGGCAGGCTAAGTCAGCTTTTGGGTATAAAGAACCTTTTCTTCCTCTTCTTGTGAAGAAAACTACAAATTAGTTTATGCTTCCGAGAAAAAAGTTCTAGTCGCATTGAACTGCCAAGCTTTGATGGAAACAGCTGTCACATTGTACTGCAGTGGCTTATGTTGCATTCGTTACTGGGTGCAGTAATTTTAGTAAGTACTAGATACTGTATCTCTTTACATGAGAGTGGTTGGTTGTCAAACAGTGTTGGCATTTAAATAATGAAAATTTAGACAAAGTTCACATGAATAGGCATGTTGTTTCTATTCAGAGAAGTATTTCAAACTATTTGTAGTCATGAAAACAGAAATATTTTGACTTAAGTTTCAGAAACTTCCCTTGCAGTCAGATGTCTACCAACTGCAAGTACTGTAGTAAAGATAGTGGACTTAGTACTATCAGTTTGTAGAGTGCTTTTGTTTGTTTTGTTTTCCAAAAGAAAGAAAGAAGTGGTATATTTTCAGAATTAGGATGATACAGAACAACATGATTAGAGATGAGCATGGTTGAGAGTTCAACAGCTGCAATGATTATGGGATTAAAGCACTTGACAACAACCAGTAAGCAGGGGTCATAGTATTTGTCTTATCTAAGTGATGTTAGGGATGGTGTAAATTGCTTGTTATTTGGCTGATTTAATAGTTTTCAAATACAAATTTTTGGATTTCTAGTATATGTATTTCTAGTCTATAATATTATTTACAGCATCTTCTCTCTTTAAGATATTCAAAATAATGAGGCTGAACATGCACATAAATTCTTAAGAAACCATATTTAATACCTTTCTGGCTTATATATGAATCTATTTAGGTCTCTTTCTCATGTATATGGGCAATAAAATTCAACAAATTACATTCTGTCTTTCAGGATGTTTACCTGTAAAGTCATCTGTATTTTGCTTTTTAATTTTATTTTTTTTTTGCAGTAATTTGCCTCCCTCATGAGTTTTTTGGTTTTTTTGTTTGTTTGGTTGGTTTTGGTTTTTTTTTTTCAGCACTTATGAAAGCTTTTTTTCCCCCACTCTATTTCACTGTTTATTTACTTCCACAATAGCAAGTTAATGTCTTTTCTTCCCAGGTATTATGTGTAGTTTAGCTGTTGCAACTGTCCCCGGTCCTGAGTCATAGAATGCCTGACTCATAGAATTCAGTAGTGCTTCAAAGTTCTTGAGTCTGATGAACAGCTCATACATTTTCTAATTCTTTTTAGAGCAAGACCTGGACAAACATATTTCTTAGTCCATCTGTTTACACACATGCTCACACTCTTCTTTCAGAGGGAAGAAATCTTGCATTGCCTCTTCTGAACACTTCCCCAGTCCTAGTGAATTGAGAACAGGAGCCTGGGACTTGCCTTGGTTTGCACCTGCTGTAGAGTGTAGTGATAAGCTCTGGTTACACAGCTATTTGATCAGCTTCTGAAATCAATTGGAACTTGAAATAGTCTCATCACTGTGCTTGGTTTGTATCCTTGTCTGAGGCTGGTAGGTGCAGGAAGGAAAGAATTTAAACTACCTCTTCCCCATCTTCTTCTGATTTCTTCTTCTCCCCTTTCCCTAGGGGGACAGGGCGGGGGTGGGGGGAATCCTTCCTAGCTTGTGTATAGGTTTCAAGAATCTATTAGGTAGCTTTAGAAGAGCTAGATATTACTTTTAGATATGTGGAGGAGGCATACTACGTACGTGTCATCTGATACAAAGAAAACAGCATTATGCCAGTTTCCTTTTTTTTTTTTTTTTTTAATCTTCACAGTCTGGTCCTTTCCTGTTAGAGAGAAGAAAACATGTGGGTAATTTCTTTGGAAAGCTAGGAGGCATCCTACAAAATACTGTATTTAGGTGATTCTATCAGTAAGAATATGACATCTTACTATTTATTATTCGTTTACCATGCATTCAGGAATCCTAGTAATAGGATCGTGCCCAAATTCTGCTTAAAAAGAAAAAAAATTCCCCAAAAGCTTACAATATAAGTATTGCATTAATCATATACAGACAGAAAAGGGAATAGAAGGAAGCGAGAGCTAACTATAGAGCTTTCAAAGTTTCATTACCTTTATTCTTTGTAGCCTTTGTAGTAAGAATAGCTTTAAATAGAATCTAAAACACTACAGTGAGTGGGAAGGGGAATTAAACCTCACCTGATGCAGTAAGTCAGTGGACCACATTTACCTAGGCTTGAGAGGAGTATTGGCTTGGCCTTTTACTCCATTTTTCTTTATGCTCTGCTTTCAGCCTGTGTTGGAGATGGGATGGTGGAATAGAAGGTTCTTTGATCATACTCAGTATGGCTGCTATTATACTCACATGTTACGGTGTTTAACAGAAACCACTTTTCCCAATCATGAAAATTCTTTTCCCAAGCATTATTTGTGTGGGCAACATAAAAATGCTTGTTTGAAAACATAAACATGCGAGTAGATAAATGCTAAGCTTGGATCACTGGTTTGAAGAAATAGGTTCTGAAACTGTTGATTAGGTAAATTTGCATCAACTTTACAAAATTGAATTGAAGACCAGATTTAAAAGCATCTCAAAGTCTTGTTTCCGGAATAAAGGGAGGAAGGAGAAAATTTTAAATGTATGCATAAGAAGATGTGTAAATGATTCTGAGGGGGGGTGTGTGGTGTGTGTTTTTGTTTGAGGTTTTTTGGGTTTTTTTGATTGTTTTTAACCAGATGCAATATGACACTTTTTTTTTGGTGTGCTTCATTTTTTAAGTTATTAGATTGATCTTTTGCTGGTAAGAAATCAGATTCTTCCAGAAAGATTCTTTTATCTCTACTCAGCATGTGGATTCTGATTTTTGAAGTCTGAAGAAAGTGATTAATTTCAGCAGTATTCCTGATGCCAAGAACTTGCAAAGGGGTGTGCAAATATCTTTATTATGTTCACTATCCCTAGAATTGACAACATCTGTTAAACGTTCTTCATGTTGCTCCCCTCAGAGTTTTGTCACTGAAATAAGACTGATGCCCATCTCTGTTCCTCAGCTAGTTTTCACAATAGAGTATGACATATTTCCGTTTGGTTTGTAGTTTTTTTTCTTTTAAAAAAATGCTGATATGATTCACACCATGGAAACAGAAATAGAACGTATCACAAATATTGTGTTGTCATCTGTTGTATTTTGAGAACTGGTTAAGTATTGACAAAAATGTTAGACATGAGAAGATAAGAAAATGATCATTGTGATAGAGTTCATCTTGAAAAAGCTATTTCTTGATC
The DNA here is from genome assembly GCF_000690535.1 of Cariama cristata. Classification (NCBI taxonomy): domain Eukaryota; kingdom Metazoa; phylum Chordata; class Aves; order Cariamiformes; family Cariamidae; genus Cariama; species Cariama cristata. The sequence goes on along the minus strand of NW_009606125.1, from coordinate 32,232 downwards.
CATATGCTTCTATAATTCCTCAGAAGAGGTCTTATTTATTCCCAATGACAAATATTTCTACCTTCTCTTCCTTTTTTTTTGTTTGTTTGCTTTGTTTTGTCTTGTTTTTGATGTAACATGAACTTCCCCTGACAGTAATGACTAAATTCACCCTTTAAAGTTGTCATGCTGTCTCTGGGAAATTTACCACACATATTATTTTTTGTCAGAGCAGATGTTTCTCTTGGGAACATAAAATTCTATTAAAATCACTATGAAGATATATTAAAATTCATTCTCAAGTGTGGAAGTTTTGCATATGACTTTTTTAATTCGCTCTTAAGATAAATTTCCTGATTTGGTAGTCACGGCTAGTGAATGTTAGATAGAAAAGCCTGCTATCTTTGCCCATTTCACTTTTGAAAAAATTTTCCCATAGTTTTAACATTAAAAAGGAATAAATTAGGTATATTCTCACAAGAGGTTGTCTTAATGATGTCTACTGTCTGTTCAGAGTGTACACACATGCTGCATTGTTGTAGACAAGTGCGTGCTAACTTCAGTAACATTCCAAGAACTCACGAGTATAAAAATTATTTTGTGCAATGTTCAGCACAGGACTGCCAGGCTTTGAAGCATCTACTTACAGGTCTAAGTTATTGTTGCTTCAGCATTACGGGCTGCTCTATATTCTGATTTTCTTTATTAAACTGTTCAAGAATGATTAATTCTTACAAATGTAATATTAACTGCCTTACTATCTTAGGTGACGTATTGCTTTGTAAGTGCTATGAAGTTGTAAATTTGAAAACTAGATTTTATTTAAATTGTTTTATAATTAAACCTGTAGTTGAAATTTTGTAGTTGGCAGGTTAGCCACATGAATTGTGCTTCGTGATTGAAATATAATTATTGTAACAGCAATGTAATTATCATCTTTGTTACATCTACCTGGAATTTTTCATATAAAATTTATTTTTGGTAGGAGACTGACTGAAAATTTAATTAATTTTTGCTACTTTTTGCAGTTTATTTCAGTTTTTGGTTCCCAGTAAAGAGGTTAGAAATGTTTTGAGAAAGACCTCTTTTTTTAAACATTTTTAAAAAGGATTTTTTTTTCTTTCAAAGTCATTGTTACATGTTGGAAACTTCTAATGTTATTTTTAAAATAATATAAACCAAGGTTTTATATTTCAAATAAAAATATTTTTACTTAAAGTATTACTATTTTGTCTGTGATATGTCAAGAAAGGTGTGTTGGCATGAAATTTTACATTTCTTTTATTTCCTTTTGACCAGTAAATTGCAAAATTTTTTCTCCATGAGGCCTTAATGACTGTGAAAGACATTTAGTTGTTTGGTCAGTTTGGATTCGTTTATTTAATATGTCCCTTTTACAGGTGACTGATGGATTTTCTGGCGGTGTCATAATTGATATCTAACAGAGAATATGGTAATAAACAAAGTATAGTCTAGTAAAGACACAATCCCATATTCTGTTTAGTAGTAGAGAAAGCGAAGTGATCTGAGTATATTTCATCTGAAATCAGTAGCATTAGCAGAATGTGGCGCAATGCTTCCTGATACTCTTCCACTTTTACAGTGTCAGATCTCAGGCAGACTTAGAGTGTCTTTTTATTTAAGTTTCTTTTTTTCTGGATAAAGAGAGGGCATGCTTGGAGGCAACATTCTAGAGTGTTCAGCAAAATTATGATTTATTCCCTGTAAAGCAGAGACTCACTTAAAACAAATTAACAACCTTATCTTGCAGCAAAGATGATGCTTCTTTTAAAAAAAAAAAAGTTAAAAAAATAGAATAAGACTTTACTGTTAACAGTGTATTGTATTTTCACAGGTATCCAAATTACGAATTTATCAGTGATAACTCCATATCCTGGTCCGCAGGACTTCATAACCGATACACTGAAAACTCCCTAAGAGGTGTTATTCTGGATATTCACTTTTTGTCTCAGGCAGACTTCCTGGTCTGTACATTTTCATCCCAGGTAAACTGCAATAGAAATACAATATAGAGTGTATGTACCAGTTTTCTTCATGCTCCTGTTCTCTTATTCTCAGTGTTCTCTCATGAAAATTTCAGGGAAGAATTAAAGGCTCGGTATGCTATGTGAACATTTAGAGGACTGTAAGCACTGGTTGATTACTTCTCCTCAGTTGAAGTTATTGGCTTAATTAAGACATTTGAAATAAGCAAGAAATAATATTAAACATGTTTAAGAGTTCCTTGTTTTGCATAAAGTTCTTATAACACTTCTTAATTTTGCATAAGGTTAATGTATCACTTGTGTCTATCCATTTCTACACATCATTGCACTCTACTACAGTTCAAACATGTTTGCTGTTGCCTTGCTTGATTGTGGGAATGGAAAATAATGAAGAAAGCAGACATTTAATTTCTCTTCAGTCTATTACATTTCTAGCAATCCAGCGGCAGCGCAATAAACGCGAAGTCTGACCACTGTAATCTGTAGAGGCTTCTTGCATATAATTATATGCTACAAGCTTCCTTTCTTGTGTGATCTGATGAAGCAAGTTGGAGTCCATTAGAAAACGAAATCATATAATTGTCATTGTTGGCGTTTTCTTCCTTATTATGTCATATTGTATATTAATTTCATATATAATGAAAACTGTTTTAAAAAACTGTTTTCAGGTTAAAAAAGACCAGAAAGCAGTATTTTGTGACTGATATGCTGACCCACCTAATTCAAGTATGGCAAAATACGATTGAAATCACAAGTGAATGTTTTTTACCTGCTGTTGTCATATGTGCTCTTGGGTGACACTCCTGGTTTGGGAAGCATTTAACTATAGATGGTCATAGATTATGATCACACATGATTATACTGATACATGGAAGAGGACCCAAAACTGAAAGTTAAAATTCACTTCAGAGAGAAGTGTTTTCCATAGCCTCAAATGTAAATTGTCTTCTGCACTGTAGTGGCAATTAGATGGGTAACAAGCATAATATTAATACTAGTATGTGATCAATACAGTGATACATTGACCTTGACAGCCAGAATTCTTGGTAACATTACCATGGGAAGAAGACAGCAGAACCATTAAAAAGTGTAGAAAAGCCTCTTATCCCTCAGTCATGCTGGTGGATACATTTTTTTCAGTGTTCACCAAACCCTGTGCAAAAAATTACATTTTATAGCATATTTAGAAGGTTATTAATATACTCTACTTCAGACCAAGACACAAATAAACTCCAAAGTAAAAATCCTCACTAAGAAAAGCTTTCAAGGAGCCATCCACTTTTATAGTAATGTTTGAAGTATGTCAGCTGAATGCATATCACAGTGAAAGAGGTGATCATCAGCTAAGACCTAGGGCTGTATATCTTAAATGCCACACATGCATTGGTGTAGAGACAGTTCATATTCTGAAGGAAGAATTACGTGATCTTGGTTTAAAAACTTTAAAAGAAATCTATAACATTTTCTGCTATGTTACATTCAGATAGCTATGTTAAAAGTGGTAAATGTTTGCTTTAAATAAAACACTGGGTATAAACATAGAAGAAACATATTTAAATGTAGGTACAAATGGCTTGGACAGAATATATTGTAATTGAATTGTAAGTGTTGGAGTCATTTCAGAAGAAGAATATATGTCAAAATGCATTGACGTAGTTTAGGTGATACAGATTGATGGGGAACTCTGGAGGTCATCTGGTACAACCCCCTTTGAAGGTGCCTTTGAGGTACTGAGGTACATGATATCTTTGAGGTCCAGTCTCATTCTGCATCTCCCTGCATTTGACAATAGACATGTTTGCTGGATGACATATTTGGTTTTCCACAGTTGCAGAAAACTCTACTAGGAAATCCTGTATTAGACTGTTATTCTCAAGAGCTGGGACTATGAATTTGGTCCAAGCATCTGCTTAATTTATTCTGAGTAATTTCTTGTGCTTTAATAATTCAAACTCCTCAAAAATCATTTAGCACCAGTTTTGCTGGTCATGAAACAATGTGGATCTCTACAGTATTTTCACATACTGGGCTTTTAAAGTCTGTTGCAAGTTTTCACACTGTTCAAAATCAAGATTTCTCTTTTATGGGTTAAAAGTTGAATCCTCTGATCTCTAACATTTGAACTACTGTCTCTGTCCTTTCATCAATGAAATAAACAGTTTAGTAGTTACTTTGGCACTGAAGGTAAGCAAAATCAGACTGTTAATGACCATCTTTTGTCCAATCTGTATGAAGAGAAAGGAAGGATAAGAATGTAGTCTCATTCATTTCCAATGTGATTTTGGTCTTTCACGTTAATCAATTGTATGCTGACTTTTTTCCATTTTCTTTTCCTTGCCAAAAAGAGTCAAAACTTCATTACAGAGATATTAAGAGAAAATTACAGTGTATGTGAGTACAACCAGGTGCTTTAGGAAGTCTCCTATATTCTTATTTATGCTACCAAAACTTAAATGAATACTGATAGAAGCTGAAGAATAGATATTTCATTAAAATACTGTTGTTAAAGAAATTAGGTCCGTCAAGTGAGGTGGAGTCAAGGGAAACAATCCACTTTGGCACTGTATTTCAGCAACGTCGCCTTAATTGAGCTATATAGAAAAGCCACATGGTAGTTACACAAATCATAACACAGTAGCAGAATTAAGATTGCACATTAAAACAAAGAGCTTTTTTCTCTGCAGTCTTCATTTAGATGAAATTGTAGCTCCCTCTGCCTGACATATTTTTCTTGATAATCTCATTTCCTTTCAGGATTTATTAACCTTTGTATTTTGCATTGTACATGTAAGTATACAGGCTGCAAAACAAGTGAATCTATGAATAAAAAATGGGAGGCTGGCTTTAACTATAATTCTACATGTGGATTCTTTGCCTACTGCCCTCAACAGCTTACAGTTTAGTTACCCAAGTTTGGTGCTGCAAAGGAAACAATTGCTGAGAGGAGATAATGTATGTTTTATGTCAGATATGCAGGACACTTACGCTCACTAGAAAGCATTTCTAATGAAAAGATTGAAAAGCTTTTACAGAGTGCGTGTGTATATCCTCCTGGGGTGCACACACATGCAGAGAACAAAACATCAAAAACAGTCAGAGAAGCTGTAAAATAAATAACCTCTTACCAATGTGTGGGTAATCAAATTTGTTTCTATATTGTGGGGTATAACAAGTATTTTGAAATAATTAACTTCAGCCTGATCTTCTGCAAACTACTTCTGAAAAGTTATTTCAAAGATCAGATGGAGAGGGATAAAAGGAAATCTCTTACATTTTTAAAGCAAATGCCTCTCTCAAAGAAGCTAGGAAAGTACAAATATGTCTAGTTTGACTGGCCAAAGTTCTATTCATCTTCTCTTCAGAGAGAGAAAAGAAAACTAAAATCAAGCTGTATTATATTTACGTAGACTGAAAATTATGAAAAAGCTCAAATGCTGCTACTTGTTGAAGGTCTACTGTATTGTTAGTTTATCAAACTTATGCAAAATCAGAGAAAGATGTAGATTAGAAGTTGAAGAGGTCACAGTGGCCATATTGGACACCTGACAGAGAAGAGCTGTCTAGCCAATTGTTGAAAAGAGCTTTGTTTAATGTAATGCCAACCTTTTGTGTTTCTGGCAACTCTGAGAGGTACAACATGATTCTGATGCGGGGACCTGTTTTCAGTCTGAAGATTCCCTTCATATACTGTGATACAATGACACTTCAAAATGCATCTTTTTCCTCACCAACATCATTATTGTCTTGCTGGAATTCAGTTTCATTTAGTTGTCTTCCAAGTTGCCAACAGTCATAATTCTATCACTGTTCTAATATTAACAGCATTTTAAAGCCTTGGACTTCTGGAACTGCTTGATTGTGAAAATTGGAGCTTCCTTAGAAAAGTAAATGTAAAGCCTCATTATTGCAGAATAAATTTTGAAAATGTAAGTTTTAAAGGTTCAAAGGGAAGTGAAATACAATTTTTATTAGTAGTAGAAAAGGAAAACGAAGTTGCTTTTACATTTGTTTGGCTACATATCATTCATTTTAAGCAGGATGGCTAGTCTTCACGTAGACATTTTCAATTTTTACCGAAAAGTAGACTGTTCTAATTATTTATCTATTTACTTACTTATTTAACAAATCTGATCACCAGAGTACTAATTAAAAAGCTGCAAAATTGTATGCTTCTTGTTAGTAAATATGCAGGTTGTTTGTTGTTGTTTTGTTTGGTTTTATTTGGGGTTTTGACCTGGACTTTCCAAAACTTGATCCTCTGGTGAAATTTTAATTGTTACACATTGGTTGCTGACTTCTGTGGCATATTGCAGGCACACACAATATTTATTACTTCTTTTCTGCTTTTATTTCCAAGGTTTGTCGAGTTGCCTATGAAATTATGCAGACATTGCATCCGGATGCTTCAGCGTATTTCCATTCTTTAGATGATATCTACTACTTTGGGGGACAGAATGCCCACAACCAGATTGCTATTTATGCTCATCATCCACGAACTGCTGATGAAATTCCTATGGAACCTGGAGATATCATTGGAGTAGCTGGAAACCACTGGGATGGTTATTCAAAAGGCATCAATAGGAAATTAGGAAGAACAGGCCTGTACCCGTCCTATAAAGTTAAGGAGAAAATTGAGACAGTCAAGTATCCTACATACCCAGAGGCTGACAAGTAGATTAAAATGAAGACATTCGGCGGTAATTCTCAATTTTGATTGGTTTGAACCAGTCAACACACTAACTAATGGTTTATATGGGATTTGAATTTGCATATTAACATGCATTTAAAATCAAAACCTTTAGCGATGAAACTGGATAAGAAGCTGAGAACAAATGGATGGGCTATTATCTGAACTTACTCTTAAACATTTTTTGTTATATACACTCTCACACATGCACACACAAGACCACATATAGCAGAAAAACTGTTGTTTTATACTTTTTGTCTCTTTTCAGGATTTGTCCCAGTCATTAGTCTTACGTGAGCTTTGGGCTCTTTTCTCTGCCATTAATTGACAATAATGTTCAGACTTATAACACTGCCACATTGTGTAATTTGAGTGACATGAACATATTTTGTATGTGCAAAACTTACAACATGGTGCCTATATTTGAAAAATTTGTGACCTTTTTAGAAGAGCCATGCCTATTTCACAATGGGCAAGAGTCAATCTTCAACTGGTGTTACCGAGACCACTGAACTTGCTTCAAACAACAGATTCAGATTTCAGACTAGATTTCTTTACAAGTTTATTTCTAGCATTCCATTGATTACTTCTCATCATTAATAAAATAAAGGATACATCCAACAATAAAGTAGTCACTGTCTGTTAGGAACTTTTGTAAAACAATGCCATGAACAGATTCTTTAGTACTGATAATGTTTCTGGACATTGCCTTTGATTAAAAAAAACCCCAACAAACCAAACCACAAAACCCATGAAGGAAAAAGTAGCTGGCCTTTCATTGAGTTTTTAAACACTCATTATGTAGTACAACAATTGCTTAGGGGCACAATGTTGCTCAGTTCTGTGGACAGTGGTTTTCAGCAGGATGACTTCAGTGGCTCAATTTCTTACATTTACTCTCTGTTCTTTTACCTTCTGTGTTCCTCTTCTGAAAATGTTTGGGTTTTTTTTTTTTTAGGGTATTGTAGATTGCCATTTATCATTTTGGCATTGAATATAGTTACTTTTAAGTAAAATACTTCAGATTATTCTATTTATAGAACCCATCAATCTAGAATACTCTAAAAAAAATCTAACAATTTGCCCCAAAAATACTAAGTTCCAAGAAAATATGAACAAGGATGAATTTTTATGCATGACATAAAGTTGTTAGTAATTCTTACTGTTTTGAAATCTATTGCTAGTCTGCTCTCTATTAAGAAAAGAGGTAATTTACAAAACAATTTTACAAACAAATGTGTAGATTTGGGGGTTGTGTGTATATATATTTAAAAATGTACAAGACATCAAGAAATTATTTCCGAGTAGAATATTAATAGCATTATACAGGTTCTAGTGCAATCCAATCTGGAATACTGGGAGCACAGAAAATGTTTACTGTTCAGACACTGACAAAATGCCATATGAGTAAAGATTAAAAAAGCATGGCTGGTTGACCTTAACAAAGCAGAAGTTAAAAGGATATTTAATTATATTTATGGGTAGACCAAGGACAGCATTGACATAACGAATGGATACACTTGACCATGAATAAATTTTAGGCTGAAAAATAAAAGAAAATCTCTAGCGGTGTGAAATTCAGCAACAGTCGTCCAATTGAAGTAGTGGTGAGTAAGATGGAACTTGATCGAAAGGAATTAACAAAGTAGTTCTCTCTGACATTACTTGCAGGACTGATCCCGTAGACCCCTTCCAATTATGTGTTCTTCAACTGAAAAACTTCTTTGTGTCTTGAAAAAGAGTAACAAAATCAAAGCTGAAAACTGCTGTGGAAAAAAAAAAAGATAAATTGCTTGGTAGTAGTATTAATCAGCCGTATCAGTAAAAATAGGCACAGATACCAAATGAGATTTAAAGACAGCTTGAAAGATAAAGGCAAATGAGTAAGAGTGGCCAAGAAATGCTAAAGATGAATTTTTACGACTATAGATGGCTAGAGTTAACTGGTCTTTCTGTATTTTGGAACTACTAAGGAAGCTCTTCGATGTTAGTTTCCTGTCTAAGTGATTCTGATAAATTTTCCACTAAATTAGCCAAACTTGTGGTATTTCAGAGTCACAAGTGTAGGCTAAATTATAATATTTTTTTTTTTACTTAAATTTGAATTGTACATATAAAGCCATTACTACTTTCCTTTTCAACTTGAAAAAACAAATCCAAACCCACAAACATTTCTTCCTCAATGATTAGATCAATTCATTTTATCTTTGGGAAAACTAATTTAATTATTTCTCTGCAAATACTACATTATTTGATATTGATAAATTTTGAAAATGTTTCTATTTTGAAGCTCTTTACTTACAGCTTCAGAGCTCATCATTTCCAGCTCATTTCTTAGAGTGTGATGCAGAAATAGTATTCATAAATCAATTAACATATCAAAATTCCTCCATAGTCAGGTAACTCAATTGAAAATATCACTAAAGAAGATAAATAACGGAACGTCTAAGATGAGTCCAAAGACAAGAGCAGAACTTCTGATGTAGCAACGAGAGAACTGAAAACACTGTTGTTATAGAAGATATACCTATATAATGTGGCAATTCTTCAACAGACTATGTCTGACAAAATATTGGCAAGGTACATGTGCCTCCTTACATATTCTAAGTACCTAATGAATAATTAGCTTATCATCTTTGAGAAAATGATCATGAAATGGTATGAAGTTATGAAATTATTGTTAATAATGAAGAAATGTACTAATGTAGATACTATGACCTTATTCCCCTGGGCCATGTGATCCTCTAGTGCTTATAATGCAGTACTTCTCAGAGGAGGAAACCTAGCAATAGGCTGCTTGCTAGATGCATCTGTTTCTAGAAATTTGTGTCCTTTAAGACTACCACTTAGTTATGTCTTGGAATCCTGGGACCTTGGGACATTAAAACTGATTTTATTTTATATTAAATAAAATGAATATTAGAGACTTTATTCTCAGTTACAGTGAAGTCCAGGTAGTATGGAAGGATCCATGGGTAAATGAGAATGAGACCCCCAGATTTTTATTGTGGCTCCCAGAAAAGTGAAATAACAGGAAATAAAAATTTTATCTTAAATATCTGAAAGAAAGCTGAATGTTTTGGAAGTTGCAAACTTGTTAAGATACTAGCTGGAATGCTTGCAAGCAAGCAAGTGTACATCTTGTTTCTTCCATTCTCCTTGTAGCTCTGCAACGATCCAGTCATGTGATTTTTGCCTCATACCGAACCACAATGTCTGACACCCATAAAACAAAGACAGCCCTCATAGTCTCTTAAAGAAGCTAATGTTTAATTAAATTTTTCCTCTCTAAGAAGCACTTGTGTGTGGTTGTGTGTGTGTGTGTTGTGTTCATAAAAAAGAATAGGAACAGTACTCTTTCCTTTGCTATTTTATATTATCATTGTTGCATTCTCTGTAATAACTTATTTGCTGGGTAAATGTAGTCTCTGGAAATTGAATATTCTACTTGCTTTTTACCAGCTGGGGTAAGAAATTTATTCTGAGTAGTTCAGTTAACTAGCCTTCTGTGACATTGGTGCACCTGGAGACTGAGGTCGCCAGCAGCAGTTTGCTGCTACCACCGCCATTACACCGACCTGAGTTCTGTCCTTGATTTTCAGTCCAGCCCATGGTCAGATTCATGGGATTGCCAGGCCTTCTCTGCCAACATCCTGTTCCTGTGAACTGCAGAGTATTATGGATTTGCTCATGAAGGTTGATGTTTTATTTCAAAATTTTTAAATATTTACCTTCAGAGAAGTCTTTTGTCTACCCCTTCTATCACTGAATTTTAAGGAAACTTGCAATTACCAGAAAGATTTCTCTCCTTTACCAATTTTTCAGAAAAGAGAACTGATGATACCTTTCTTATCGAGAGATATTCACAATGTGAACGTTTCCTCCATAATGGGTTTTATGTTTTCTGGTATGCAATTATAAAATAAGGATCTTGTCTTCTGAGCTAGGAACATAATAGAATATAAAATAGAAAATCTTCATTACAAATTCTTGATAAGGGAAGGAAGATTTTCCTTCCTGCTAGTAGAGTAGCACCTACCATTTGGAACTTTTTTAAAACAGTGAATTGAACTTTTGTTTTTCCAGGTCACAATTTTCTTTACAATATAATCTCTTAAGTGTCTGAAGAATCCAGGTAAAAATCATTTCCTTAGTTTGGGAGATGGGAAGGAGAAAGTCTAGTAATAAGACATGATATTGTACTTTTAGTTTAAGTTGCTATATCGGTTTATAAAGCCACAAATAAACCTTAAAATACTAGGTTAAGGACCTCTGCTGGCAAAATCATTCTGCTCTTTGCCAGAAATACTTAAAATTTGCAACCCCTCTTTTCGTTTTACCTTATAGCGGTCGCAGTTATGTATGAACATCATGCTCGTCGTATTCTGATCATTGGTTGTTACTATATTATAGTTTCGTTCTTATTTGGGTGACTTGGGAGCAGGTTGTCAAAGGGCACAAGCTTTGGGTTTTTTATCATGTTGAATTAAAATTGCATTTAAAACTCACAAAAATTCCGTTTCCCTAATGCACCACTGGAATTCTAATTGTAGTCTGCAGGGTTTTGTCAAGGTCTCCTATGTGTACCTCCAAGCTTATCAGGAGCAAGACTGAAGCAAAGAAAGTTATGGATAAATATCAACCACAACAGGTTGGGTTAGACTTCATAGTTTCTTGTTCATTTCTAAAAAACATGGAATGTGGCACTACATGATACAAATAAGAGGATTTCCAAGCCTGCAAAAAAATTTGCTAGTCCTTGCCTGCGTCACTGGTTGCATTCACAGCGTACAAGATTATTTCAGAACAAAAGTACATAATACAGACGTCTTCCAGCATTACTACAGTCATCTGAGAATCCTTTCCATTGGTGTGTTTGCTGGTCTTTACCCCTTTTGGTACCATGTACAAACAGCTAACAATGGTGATGTTTGCTATTCAGTGGAACCTTCCTTTATTTTTTTATGCTTGTTTCTTTTGACTCAACTTACTTGTCAGCAGCAGTTTGGATTAATGCAAAGGCATGCCAATTGTTTGCACCAAAATTTCTTTACCATTGCTCAAAATTAACTTCATGCTCTGTGTGTGTTATGTAACTGCTGACACATATGTGTACTGGTTTTACTTTCAATTTTGCATGATTTTTCCAATTTATTCAGACTCAAGATTTTGTTTTTATTTTGGTATATTTATGAAGTTTTCCTGAGCATGGTGAGACAAAGTCCCAACTATCCTAGATTTTCTTCACGAAGTATATTGAACCTCGCCCTATTTCCTCTAATTGTCTTAAGGACATCTTCCAGTCACACCATTTGAATAGAATCATCTTGATCGAAGTTTCCTGAAGACTATGACATTTTTATGCTCTTCTATTAGCCCCACTGCCTACTTGCATCTCAACCTGATCTACCCTGGCTGTATGAACCTTCTTCAAACCTTTCTGCTTAGTGTGTTTTGATTTCCATGGCTGGTGGCCATTACTTGACCAGGAATCCAAGGGATGGCGAGTGTCCATATTAGATTTTTCATAATAACATGTGAAATTATATTTCTTGCAGGTTATTTGTTTTACAAAATGCATTTTCATATTTTCCCTAACTGGTGTAGTCAAGGATTCAAAGAGAAAACACTATAATCAGATGTGTCTAATAAGTGTTTAGGAGGCTTACAAGGTATAGAAGTTCCTTATCTAATAAGATTTACAGCTCACACAGTGGCAAATTTCTTGACCAGATGAGAGATGTGTTCTCATAGGATTCCCTAGCCATTTTTGGCTAGCACTTGTTCTACACTAATGCTCATAATATGCAAGCAATAGGGACACAATCTGAATGCAGTCTTTTTACAGGACCATAAGAGACAAGTCATTTTCCTCTCTTCAGTCTTAGAATCCTTTATTTTAGCCTAGTTTTAGTGTTCCTGTGCTCGCTCTTTGACAAATTTTTTTGTACATACAGCTGCACAGTTCTCAATTACTTCACTACAAGTAGAGCCACAAGAATATTACATCTCAGCTGTGGGAATCCACTGAACGTAGAGATTGCTGTCCAGTTCGGCTGTCCACAAAAAAAATCTGGCTTTTAAAGAAGCTGAGTATGTTTGCTGATATCTGTCCATACAGTAGCAACCTGGAAGAATGGAAGGAGATGAAAAACCAGGACATCCAACTTCCTCCTTTGCGAATGAGAAGGAATTGGGCATCTGTTATGTCGAACCAAGACGTGGGTTTTAGTTGATGGGAGTAGTTTGCTTCACTACTTCAGTTTATTGCTGGAGAATAAACTATGATGAGTTTACAATTTTAAATCTGTGGTCACTTTGTAACATCTCTAAAATTTTGTTTGTTTTCACTTGAGAATGAAAGTGTTATACACAAAGAGTAAGTTCAGATTTGTGGGATTAAACCGACAGTGTTGTTTCTTACCTCAGATGGAGTTCATTGTGCACTAATGTTTCTTAAAATGTTTTTTTTTGCTTATGACTAAACGTCAGTTATTCAGCAAAGATAGACAAATCTTGTTAGGCTGGCTTGACCGTTTTTTTAACCTGTGTATCATGAGATTATACAGAGGCTAGCACTAATGAACCTTCACATAATAGATTTAGGAATGATGGATTTGTTTGCTTATTTTTTTTCTTTTGTTTATATACAACAGGGAAAAAATATTTTCTAAACATTGAAAAATTATAGTTAGGATGTATCTGCCTGCTCAAAATGTGTCTCTCTAGGGCTGCTGATGTGTTATGACTATTCTTTATTACGCTGATTCATATTAGCTCATGTTCTCATGTTTCTGAGTGTGTTGCTCATTCCTTTTGTCTGATGTTTACATTATAAGATTGATGATCCAGGAGTCTTCTTTCTTTTGTGCTTTCACCACTGTTGTCACAGTGGGATTCTTGTCATTCAGTAGGATCCCTAGACAGTACAATAATATGAATAGTAATTGTAGTCATAAAATGGGTTAAAAATTTAATGTATAATGCTAAATTCAATATGATCTTGTAGTGTTTGCTTTTATTTCTGTTGCATTAATATTTTGTTTAGTTATATATTCCTTATTTGCCATCATGTGTGTATGAAAAGAAATTCTTAAAAAAAACCCACCCAAACCCAAGCCTAATATTGGAAGTCGAATTCAGGAAGTATTCTTCGTTCTTTCCTATGTGCTGATGACCTTTGTTATTGGTAGTATATTTATATGTTTGATTCTGAAACAGCACAGTGGTTTAAGAAATTACCTTGTGTACTTTGTTTACTCTCATTCCTTCTCTTGGGACTCGGTAACTGGCCAACTGTGGGCTAAATATTTCAGTGTGAATTGAAACAGGTTCATATCTATGCCACTTCTGATTGGGTTGATATACATTAGCCAATGAGAGTTTTGGAAGTAAACATGAATGTATATCCTTAATTTCTGTGCTTTTAAAATTGAATGTAGGAGAGTAAGCGTAAGAACCATTGGAACAATAGGCTTCTGTCACATTTTGTTGAACTGGCTAGAGCTTACTCATTCCCTTTTTCATTCTCAAGGTAACACATTGCAGAAATATGCTATGGAGAGACAGATGCATACACCATAGACATAGTTATGTATCTAATAGGAAGGGATAAAATCTGTTGAAGAGCCTGAGGAAACCTCTAGAAGGTAAGCATATGACCAAGGTAATGGTTGACTTGACACGAAGGTGTTCCAGTCTTTGCTTTACCTGCTACTGTGATTGACTGGAGGTCGTCATCTCTTCCTGGGCTGCCCCTTCAGGATTCATTTAACAGATGTACTTTATTTTGTCATGACTTCATACCTGGATATTGGTTCTAGAACATGCTGCTCTTTTCTAATAAGATGATTCCTGTTAATGCAGGTGCTCTGCTGTACTGCCTCTGTAGGAAAACAGTCTGGATTTCCTCAGTGCAGTTTTAGTTGATGTTGGTCTCTCTTCAGCGTTTCCCTTGAAGCATTTCCTTTTGGTAAAGCCATGCACAATGGTTGAAAAAAACCCAAACATTCTTTGCTGATTTGTCTGGTGTTTTATTTGAGATACCTGAAATTTGCCTTGCTGAACTACAAAACCATGAGGTATATTTTAACTGGTTGAAAAAAACCCAAACATTCTTTGCTGATTTGTCTGGTGTTTTATTTCTGAGATACCTGAAATCTGCCTTGCTGAACTACAAAACCATGAGGTATATTTTAACTTCTTTTCTGTGGCAAGTAGCTTACTACTGTTGGCTGTAGCCAACAATTTGGTGCTGGAAGTAAGCTTTAAGCCTCTGCAAGTATTTCTGGCTCTTACTGCTGTCTGAGAAAGAATGGTGAACCTCCTGATAGCAGACGTATGGAATCCACAAAAACTAGTTTGGACTAATC
>NW_009606125.1:10790-17173 GCF_000690535.1 Cariama cristata | reverse complement strand
CTGACATTACCACTCTTTTGCCTAAGTCTGTTTTACTGAGCTTTACTTTGGTTTAGAATTTATCTTGCAGTTGCAGGGATACAGGGCAATGATGTTGTCTGTGCTTGAAAGGTATTTGTAAATTCATTTTCTAAGCATGCTGCTGGTACGAGGCACAACAATGTCCATTAATCTCTTCATTTATGCGTTATCTTCTCCAGCAACATCTCTACCAGTGGTGCCAACTTAATTTCTTTGTTCCCAACTGATTTTCTCCCTGGCTCTGTCTTATACATAGAATGGTCTTCTCTGTTCATTCCGATCTCTAAAAGACCTACATATGTGTAAAAAATGAAAATAGAAACCTAGATGCAATTAAATTATCAACGCATTTGCTTTTTCCATCAATTTTTATCTTATATACATCACATTTTTTAAAATTTAAGTTTTCTGAAGCAAAAAATTTATTTTGTTATTGTTCAGACTTCTTAATCCTGAAACAATAAGTAATAGACAAAAAGGTTTCTAAGAAGAACTAAAGCTTTTCCAAAAGCAGTAGATCGTTTAGGCCTAGTACCAACATAATAAAAAATAGAAATCCCATTAAATTCTTAAAAGTAGAACTGCATGAAAAATTACTCTGAATACCAGAGTAAGAAATACACAGGATTATAATTTTTTTTTTCCTAGTTTTCCCCTGTTGGTTTAACTAGCTCGTCTAAGGTGCTGCTTCTCTGCAAGGAATCAGGATTAATTAGCATTTGCTGAACAGGACAAACTCTTCAATGTACAGACTGCCTATCAGAACAACGGTATGGAATTTTATCTCAGGACATTTTTAATCTTAATGCAAAAGTACCTTGATGTTCTGTCATAGCGTTTAATATTTTTGCATCTTGAGGTTTTCAGATAACCACTAGTGGGTTGTATGTAACATGAATGATAGAACTTTAAGTATATCCATCTGGAAAGAGCAGGAACAGCTGTCTATGCATAAGGCAATACGTTGATATGTCATGTTAATCATTTTAAAGTTAGTTACAGGATGTGCAAAGTGTATCACTGTCTATTGCACAGCAGTATGGCTAACAAATGATTTGTGAGATCGTTGTCCATTTTTACTGGGATGTTTTTACTAAAGAACAGTAGCTATGACTGACAACAGATTTCCATATTGTTTTGGTTTGAGGTCTGTCACTTGTTTATCATGGCACACACTCAATGACTGAACAAGCAAGAATATAAACTACGTTTTAGTATTGCAGACAGATTCAAAGAATAGTTGAGTCCAACTCAGCAGCCAAACAAATTTGTTTGAGGAAACTCCCCAAATCACATTAAGAAAAGAATGTTGTTAGATAAAAAGGCTCATAGTGAGTTCAGAGAAAAGTCTCTGCTCTGGAGTCTTCAAACTTTCTGTCTAGGGAAGATTTAGTTTTCAAA
The DNA here is from genome assembly GCF_000690535.1 of Cariama cristata. Taxonomy (NCBI): domain Eukaryota; kingdom Metazoa; phylum Chordata; class Aves; order Cariamiformes; family Cariamidae; genus Cariama; species Cariama cristata. Next base: position 15,751 of record NW_009606125.1, on the reverse strand, counting down.
GTGTGCATCAGAACAGTATGTTGTACCCATGTTTTCTCATTATTGCCATTTGTATGAGGATCTATTAATTTTATGTTACTCTGATTTTATGCTTTTTCAGAATTCCTAACGTTTGTCAAGATTGTATTTGTATATGACAATATAACAAGAGTATGCTACATAAGTAAACAAGAGTTGTCCAGATTTCCAAATGCTTTTTTCTTCTGTATACGTTATTATTAGTGCTCTGGAATCAATGCATGTGTGTGTCATCAGATTACCGTGTCGATACTGAAGTTAAGTATCTCTAGCATGTTTGCAATTGCAGAAAACTTTTTTCCAGGAATCACAAATGGAAATTCCCTAGATGAACGATCCTTATTTTCAGCAGTAGTATCATTTAGCTATGTATCTGTTTGCAATGAAAGGAAAGAAGCCTTTTTTCAAAGATGGTTGGAATCTGTGTTTCCCTGAGGATGCCTTTTGGATTCCAAAGTCAGATGTGCTGATGGATGCATTCCTTGCAATTCTCTTGCTTCTGAGACTTCTCAAAAAATTAGGGAAAGCACTTTATACTGGTAATTTCTATACAGACAAGATAAACTTAGTTTACGGAGTTGTTCAAATTCTCTGCCAGTTTTCTGGCAAAAAATGGTGATTTTTTGACTGACGACAAAGTATTAGTTTCACACTCCAACCTTTTTCAACTGTACCCAGTAACATTGCTTTTGTATGCCTTTCTGACCTGCAGAGGCTATACTCACTAAAAGGTTAATCTGAATACCAGGAAAAAAATCTACAAAGAAAACTGTAGATATGGAAATAAAGTTTGTTGGGTTTTGTGTGTGTGTGTTTTTTGGGTGGTGTGTGGTTTTGTGGTTTTTTTTTTTTTTTTAACTTTATTTGCAGCTACTGATGATAATGGGTGTAGTTTTCTTTGCAAACTTTGGATTTACTTCATGTGCACTTGCCAGTGATTAGAGTCTTCTCCAATTCTGTGATTCTGTCCTCTAAGTGGCAGTATCCTTTGTCTATACTTTTTAATGACATTTCTAAAATTTTACGTTTGCCATGTGCTTCATGCATGTGTTGCCTTTCTTCATCTTTTTGTGGTGTGTATGTTTTTTAAGACTAAAACAGCTAGAACAGGCTTTTGGAAGTTTTGGCGTTGGAACCCCCTGACACAGATGCACATACACTCTGTGTTTCATCATTACAAGGTTTCCATTAAATCATAACCAAAGCTCCTAAAAATACTGATAAATATACACAGCTCAGGTGTCATAATGGCCTTAATCTTGACTTGGTTTTGAATTAAGCTGTTCAAAATATGTCTCTTTTGAGAGACTGACGAGTTCTCTAGTTTTCAAACTAGATATGCTGTGGAGTGCAATGCTGTGAATGTTCAAAGATCCCAATGCTCAGTGTAATTCCAGCACGTTCAAAAATTTTCACCAACTTTGCTCATTGGCAAGTACAAGAAAATAATATAGACTTCTCTATAGAACTTTTGCAAAGCATTTTGAACAAGTATTGTTCTGGGAATGTTTTCTAGTTGGTATTTCCTTACATCAGTACTGAAAAAGGACTGATTTCTTACCTCATTCGTTTATTGTTTGGAAGAAAATGACAATTGAATAGGAATAAACACATGAAGAAAGAGAAAAGTTAATTACCTCTATCTAACAGATTTACCTTTGTAACATGCGGTTCCCATATGTATTCCACTTTTTTCCAACTTTCCCCTTTGCTTTGGATTTCTTTACACCTCATGAAGTCTATAATGGAAAAGAAATGAGAGTAGAATGTTTCCTTTACGTGGTGCATAAATGGTTGAGGCGTACTTACGAACTGAAGGGTCTCAATTCTCTGACCTTAGGTGCAGGAACGCGTGCCCAGCCCCAGGGGAATGAACGCAGCGACAATACATCTGGAAAACATAAGCTACCATACGGGTATGTATTTTTTAATTATTAAGGGTATTAAGGGTATCTGCTCTTCTCTCAGTATTTTTCTTACATATTTGTTCTACTCTTCAGTATGTGGTGGCATGGATGTTTTAGTTATCAGCCACTACACTCATGGAGTGTAATAGCTCTTATGGTTGCTGATTTTGAGGGTTTAGGGCAAGAAGAGCAGACTGGTCGTCTGTCAGTTCTTTCCCTCAACAGTGGTGGTTAGGAGATGGAATAACTAGCAGTGCTTTTCCCCAAATATGTAGTGACCAAATCCATAGTGACTTTTTTCTTTTTTTTAACCATGACTTAGGATTATTTATCCATGTTCTAGAATGTGTATATATATCATTCTGTCTCTTTTATTTTTAGGCTTTTTATTTTGAGAGAATATTGTTAGAGCAGACTGAGTGCTTTTATGAGAAACCTTAAGTCACTCATTTTAGAATTTGTTTCCTTACTGTCCAGGTGTTCACAAACAATGGTGACCACTCTAGATGTGCAGATGGCAGCGTAAATGATGGATGTTTGTTACCATTTAGCCCTGATCCTTTTGGTTCCAAGATCCCTATAGCTTTATGTTTTGATCTTGCCAGAACTTGGAGCCTGCCCAGTTTTTTTCTTGAAAGCGATAGTAGTTTTCCTTCTTCGTTAAATTAGGAATAACAATATCATGAGGTCCTAAGGAGACCTGAACTGCAGGTCTCAAGATTTTTGGACTAGATAGAAAGTTTAGCTTCAGTTGTTGCTTAGAGTAACTGTAGTGATTCTAGCACTACTGTGGAATCTAGTCTACACTGGTATCGGCTAGATACTAGCTGTAGCTATTATTGCAATGTAGTCATACTGCTGAGAGAAGTCACAGAATTCATTCTCTGGCTCAGCAGGATTAAGCAATGCATGTTAGTGAGACTCAGTTATCTCTTTGAGAATGTAACTCCTTGGAGGTAAGAATTAGTTTAATCTTTATCCAAATTTGGGGGAGATATACTAAATGTAACTCAGCTAGCAGTTTGCTTTGTTGTACAATAAAGCACAGATCTGTATATTCTTGTGGTTAGAGAAGAAATACTTGTTTGCATATGGTTGTATCATTAGCCTGTGCATACATGATGCTAGAATTATAGTCTCTTGAAAGACTAGGCTTAGAGTATGGTATCTGAAATGGTAGTTGAAATCTAGCAGTATGTTTAATGAGGGCCTTGGGTTTTTGGGTGTATCATTAGGAGGTTTACAATAAAAATCTAGTGTTAAGCAGATTCACTCAAGTGAAGAAAGGGGATAAAGGAACAGGAGGGAGACTGAGAGGTCAGTCGCTTACTCATCCCTACCTTTAAGCACAAAGACAGTGTGCATAGCACTGTGGTGACTGAGAGCAGATGTGGCTGAAGCAAGCTGTTAATTTTTAGTGAATAAAAAGTCTAAAATAAGTAGTGATTTATGACATGAAGTATGTAAAACCTCTATATATGCTGAGCTGTTCCTGTAGGTAGGGTATTAACCGTCTATTGCAGATCACATTCTCTGTCATATTCAGATTAATTGACCGCTTCCAGGATCATTTATTCAACTGCATTATCATGTATGCATACTGTGGTTCTCTCTTTATTTCTCTGTTTTCAGAAATCATGTTGATCTCTAGAAATTGACACTGATAAGGCTATAAAAGCTGGGAAATGTGCCTAATTTGAGCATATATATTCTGAACAGAGGCTAATACTAATTGACCTCAGTGTTGCTAATAAAAATGTCGTCAGGTGGTGATCTCTCTTTGCCCTGACATCATTTAGATTAGAGCAGTGGCAGGACTAACTCTCAGCTTCCAGCCTGCCGGTGTGTAATACAAGCCTTAAAATATGTGAAACATAAGAAACTCATGTTTGAGTTCATACTGTGTCACCATTTATTGGCATCAATTGTTCTATAAGTTTTTCATTAAACAAAATATTAATATTTTCTAAGTTCAGTCATGTACACTTAATCTATTTTCAATCCAAATAATTGACAATTTGTTTGTAGCAAACAGAAAGGAAACATTTTATTCTATCACGCCTTATCCTTGGAAGAGCCACAGGAGAATGAAGTACAAATGTTAATTATGATTATTCTGAGAAACAAGGTAGCATTTATGTATTGGAAATGAGAATAGGAAGTCTAAACTGAATTGCACATACCAAATAATGGCTAAAAAAAACCAGAAAGCATTTAAACTACTGTGATATATTTCTGTCCTGATTTTATAGAAAATGAAACATGTCAAAGAAAAAAAGAGGAGGAAGAATTCTGAAACCTGAAGATTAATGACAGTGCTGTCATTGGTTCTTGATCCTTGTTTTGAAATGGTTTCAAGTGGCTCACCTCATTTAGTTTGAAAGAGAACTTATGTTTACATTTCATTGTCTAAGAGGTGTTAGCATTTTTTTTTGTATTATTACATTTTTTCCTTGTTAATTAAAGGCACAGATACTCATTCCCATTTCAGCACATATTAAACCCCTCTTGGAGAATGATTCCCCACAGCATCACAGCTCAGAGAAGCAGGTGTTTGACTAATGTTCAGTGAAGATGAAAACATTTTGTGACAGATGTTCAGAGAAAAAGAAAACATAATCATTATTGCTGGGTAATTACAAATTAATTGAGTTTTACTTTAATTGTGCCTTAGCCCGTAAGTGCTGGAAGATTGTAAAGCTGTAGGAAAAGTCCTGATCATCATGTATGTCTGTATCTCAATGTTCGGTGGCCTGTAGTCCAGTGGAATATAGTCAGACATAATTCAGATAGTTTTAATACACCGGTGAGGGTAACAGCAGCAATCTAACCATAGTAAAGTGAACCTCAGCCTAATTAAACCTTTATTCAGTTTAACCCTAGATTAAACATACCTACACAATGCTGAAGGCCTAATTGTAGATGCACTTGAAAGAAATTACTGTTAAGCTGACTCTGCATTCAAGAGCTTGCTAGTTGCTCTTTTGAGAATTTGTCTTGAAGACTAAGATTGATGTAAGACACTTCTTCTTTTTA
>NW_009606125.1:0-10759 GCF_000690535.1 Cariama cristata | reverse complement strand
TCCTGCTGGCTCTCAAACTTAATGAAAGCTGTTTGGGCCATCCAAATATGGCTACCTAATAGTGCTTAAATGCTAATTAAAGATACTTATCATCTGGAATGGGGAACCTTATTGAAGTCAGTTCACAATTTTAGCCTTTTATGCTGGCAAGCTATTATATTCTAGAAATGGTAGGTTAATTAACATATCATAACCATGGGGGAGGTTTTTGTTTGCTTTTTTTTCCTGGAAAGAAAAGCAACATCTTAGCAGATTAACTTGGCAAGCAGCATCTTGTCCTATGAAGAAATCCTAAGTCAATGTTCTGTTTGAAAACCAGAAGGTTTCTGAAGTCTGTTTACTTGTGACAACTGTCTCTCTAGAAAATATATTCTAAGGAAGGATTTAAGGCTATTTAATGGATGTTTTATTTTGGATTGAGTAGAATCTTTCTCCATGTTTGTACTTCGTTATCCTGTGACTCTTCCAAGGATAAGGTGTGTTGGAATACAATGTTTACTTTTTGTTTACTACCTGTCATTTTTGACCTGTTATGCCTTCATGGTGGATCCTTTGTAAGATAAAACTTTTCAGCATGCTGCATTATCCCTGGTCTAATTGTTCAGATGCTCGTTATTTTAATGATGTTAATTATGATTATTCTCAGAACATAAAAGCTGAAGAACAGAAAACTCTATAGAAGGAATCTTTTTTTTTCTTTCCTTTTTAAAATTTTTTTTTAGGCAAAGGCTATTTTCCACTTTGCCAACACAGAATGGATCTGACTTCTGACACACTCTTTATTTTTCTCAAGTTTTAAAATATTTATTTAATTTTTATTTAACATGTACAACTTTTCTGCACAATCTTGCTGTATTACTTTCCTGACAAGGACAAGTTTCTTCTTTTAGCGATACTCCTTTCCATAGCATAAGTGGGGAGCCCACTGAGGTAATATAATCTGAGCAGGATAATGCTCTCTACGCTATTAAACACTGAGGGTTTAATTCCTGATCATAATCTCCTCAGTCCAGAAGAAACAAAAGTGCTAATCAATTTTCCTTCTTTGTTCTCCTCTGCTTAAAGGGTATTGCAATGAGCATATTCCAGAAGGTTCACTGAGACTGTGTTTCAGTTTCTGATCATTGTGTTCATCATTCAGATAAATCTGGCATAAACATGACAGGATTAGCAAAGTCCCTATTCAAGGTTAATTCAGACAGCTACTGCGAGTACAGGTATCTTCAGTCATCTTTGACAGGATCAACAAAGTCATACCTTCTTAAATTTAAGATAGAAATGTGTTCTCTGAGACTGGTTTCTCTCACGGGCCTTTGAGACGAGTGGGAAAATTTGGGGCGAGGAGGACTTACATTTAGTGGACGAGAGTTAGGTTAGGGAAAATTTAAACAAACTGGGCATGCACGAGTCCATGAGTGGACCTAACTCGGCAAGTGCTGATGGAGTTAGCTGATGTCATTGCAAGGTCACTTAATTGTTTTTGAATGGTCGTTGTGTTTGGGAGAGGTTCCTAAGGATTAGAAGAAAGCAAATGTCACTCTTATCTTCAAGAAAGGCAAGAAAGAGGATCTTGGGAGCTACAAACTGATCAGCCTTACATCAGTCCCTGGGAAGTTATGGAGCAAGTAATCAGGGACACCATTTCTAAACATATTAAAGACAGAAGGTGATTTGGAGTAGTTGGCATGCATTTATGAAAGGAATGTCATGCTCGACCAACCTGACAGCCTTATGTGAAACGTTGACTGGCTCAGGAGATGAGAGGGAGCTGTGAATGTTGTTTATCTTGATCTTAGTAAGGCTTTTGACACAGTCTCCAAATTGCATCCTCTAGACAAACCTATGAAGTAAGTTATGACTAGAGGAGTGGACAGTGGAGTGGACTGAAAATGAGCTGGACTGCTGGACTCAAAGGTTTTTTATCAGCAACATGAAGTCCAGCTGGAGGCCAGTCATTGGCGGTGTACCCAAGGGCTGATACTAGGACCAGTACTGTTTAGCATCTTCATTGGTGACTTGGATGATGGAGGCAGAGTGCACCCTCAAGTTTGCAAGTGCTATAAAATTGAGAGAAGGGGCTGACACACCAGATGGTTGTGCTGCTATTCAAAGGGACCTTGATAGGCTGGAGAAATGGACTGACAGGGATCTGATGGACAAAGGGAAGCACCAAGCCCTGCACCTGGGGAGGAGCAATGCCATGCACGAGAACAGGGCTGGGGGCCAACTGACTCGAAAAGAGCTTGGCAGAAAAGGACTAGAGGTTCCTGGTGGACGACAAGCTGAATATGAGTCAGCTCATGCAGCAGCAAATGTCAGCAGCATCCTGAGTTGCATTAGGGGAAGCACTCCCAGCAGGTCAAGAAAAGTGATTATTCCTCTCTACTCGGCACTGATGAGGCTACATCTGGAGTGCTAAGTTCAGTTCTGGGCTCACCAGTGCAAAAAAAATATGGACTTGGAGCAAGTCCCAGGAAGGGCCACAAAGATGATAAAGGGATTGAAAAATCTGCCATGCTGAATGAGCTGTAACTGTTTATCCTGGAGTAGACTCAAGGGGGATCTTATCAATGAGTATAAATAGGTGATGGGGCAGAGAAAAGGAAACTCCTCTCTGTGGTGCCCAGTGATAGAGCAAGAGGCAATGGACAGAAATTGAAACACAGGAAATTGCATTTGAACATGAGAAGCAGCTTGTTTACTGTGAGAGTAATCAAACACTGGAACCGGTTTCAGAGAGAGGTTGTGCAGTCTCCATCCTTGGAGATATTAATAATCAGTCCGGACACGGTTGTGAGCAACCTGCTCCAGTTGACACTGCTTTGAACAAAGGGATTGGACTAGGTGATCTTGAAAGGTCCCTTCCAACCTCAGCTACTCTGTGATTCTGTCTACTAACCTAAATACTGTGGCTGTTGTCTTCTTACATTTAGAAATATCAATGCAGAATTCCAAGTTTATTTTCCAATGTGTCCGTGTGAATTTGGGTCAATTTGTGAATAAATGATGAAACCATTTTGGAGGCAAGAGTTACAGTTACTTCTGTCTGAATTAGTTTCAGTAAGAAGTATCTAGTAGCTGAAATGCTACCCTGAATTCCCCTGTGCAATGATGTATTTTTAAAAATTTTTTTTAAAAATTGTCTTAGATCCATATACTAACTCTGTTATGTTAGTGACACCACAGGTAGCATAATTTGAAAAGGATTTTTAAATGTTTCAATGATGTTTACAGGTAAATAGAGAGTAGGATTTTTCTCTTAGTTGAATTAGTTCTGCAAAACTAATAATAGTAAAAAAAAATAAGATGTAACTTTAATCATTGAGACTGATTCATGAAGCTTTCTACACTGGAAATTAGAGGAAAGGAGTATTTTTCATATAGTGACTTTTCATAAATAAAACTGCAGATAAAACGAAGTTAAGGTTGAGGAGAACAACCTACTCAGTGTTTTGAGTATGAAGGAAAAAAACTAGCACAGATTTTTTTAAAAGGAAAAAGAATATCTTCCCTAACCAAGAGACACACATTGAGGCCTGCCTGTGCAGGTATAAGAAAGATCTTAACAATCATTTACCTGGCTGTTAAAGCGCCTTTTGATGCCAGCTGGCCTAGAAGAAATTGTCGCTGATGAAGACTTGCATAATACAGTCCTCAGTATAGTCCTGAAAAATAGTCAGGTAGTAAAAATTAGAGTCTCTCTCCATGGTGGTGGAAAGACATCAGGCAATCCAAAAAATTGTGTATAGCCAGATTGGTTTGATAATTTGTGTAGCTTGATCACACATTAACTGTACGTAGCTCCACATTAGATTTGCTTCTGAGTTTAACAGTGATGCAGCTGGCGAGCTTGCTTACTCTGTGGATCTGCAGTGGGTTTTATGTTTGCTGATAGTCCTGACCACAAGAGTATTGCCCTGAATTTCCTTGTGTATGGAACATAATGTATCTGAGAGAAGAGATTTAAGCGGTTCTGACATTTCTTGTAGCATATTTTTTTGCCTCCCTGAGCCAGAAATCCTAAGCTCTTAAATCATTATCTAAAGCTAGAGCTTCTACGTAGACTCACGAAGCTGCTTCTTTCCTTCCACTTCACAGATTTTGCTTCTTCAATGGTATTAATGTATGCACTCATCTCACTGTTTTAGTCAGAGTAAATGTTCCAGCACTATCTTCTCCCTGTCTGCTTTCAGCTAAAACTTAAACTGACCATGCAAAAGAAATAGAGAGCTCTTTAGCATGCGCTTTAGTGTTTAAGTCATTTTCACTTAAACCATACGACTTGGGATTTAATTTGAAAAACTTCAAATATACTTGTTTTTTTCTGCGATAGGAGCCAGAGCCATTGCTAGGAAGCGTAAGTAGAAAATGCAGAATGATATTTTCAATGGGTAACTAGAGTAACAACATAGTAATAAATGGTGATAATGGCATTTGTGAGATTACTGAAGGGAAATGGAAAAGGCTTTGTGTGATATCTGTGTGTGTTCATGCAATTCATTGAGTATAGGCTTTTAAAAATTTTTTTACCATTATGAGAAGATCTAGAAGCTTGCCTTCAGGGTTTTGAGAACTGTGTACACATGCGACAAAAATATGTCAGTGCTTTGAAAAGCTTTTAGCTCGTTCAAAGAAACCTCAAATAAAACCCATCAATAAGAATAAAATAACAGTTTCAGAATAGAGAGAATTTTGTTGGACAGTTGTAGTGACCAAAAGCATATTTATTACACCAGATGCCTGTTTAACTGTCAGATCAAAAAGCTTGAGTTCTTTCTATCTGTACTGTAAGCCAGTATGTATGCTAGGAGTTGAAAACTTACATATTCTGATAAGGCCTCTAAAGGACTTTCAATTTTTTTAATGGCTAGGGAAGACTAGACCTCATTAGCTAGAAAGTAAAAATGAACCCTGAACTTCTAATTTAGTTATGAAAGAAACAAAATTAATGTAGAGTCATTATTAGGAGAGGTGATAGTAAACCCTCTCTTTAGATTGCCTAACATTTTGCATTATGTAAGATTTTTGTAATATGTTGGATTTTTCTTCCTCAAAGCTTTAATACCTTCTTGTTTTCACCAACCTTTGAAGTTTGTAAGGGTCAAAGATCTGCAGCTAGAGATAGGTCTTTTGTAAATCTTTTGAAATTCTCATTGAATTATAAAATGTTACAAATTACTATTTCCCTTATTTCGTTTGCGTTTCTGAAAGAGATTTTTGTAGGCTGCCAAAAATGACTGAATACAAAGACTACAAGTCCATGCTGCTGCTGTGGTGGAACAATGTGTATTGAGAACGTTCAGGACCTGCAGGAGCACCTACAGCAGAAAGGAATGATGCTGAAAGTGTAATATGATTGATTCATGATTCATCACCTGACCCAACAATACATCCATTTTTCCTGAGGCTTCTTAAGGGTAAAAGAGGAGAGGAGAAAAACATCAATATACTTCCTTCTCTTCTACCAGACCGAGCACATGACACGCTATCCCATCTCCAACTCTAGTATGAAAACCTTTGTTCAAAACCAAACATTATTTTGATTCTAAAGTAATGTTCTGAGACATTATACTACCTTTGGCATTGCTCATGTGAATTTTATTCTTTTCCTTTGAATCTCTGTATTGTAATACAGTTGCTAATTACATGATTACGTTATTGTTATGTAAGAGTTGCGCATCATTTAACACATGAAATTTTTACGTAAGGGAAAAGATTAAAGCTTGATGAGGAACTTTTTCTGTAAGGTTTTGTTTTTAATGCAACATTTAATGTAAACTAAAGAAGGAGCAATAATGTAAATGGGATATTACCCTGTGTTTAAAATACCAATTCTAAAGGGAGAGGCAGCATGAAGAAAATAAGAACCATAATATTTTTCTAGGAAAAATAGTCATTGTTCAGTTGGAAGGTTTACTCCTTTCCAAAAGGAAAATAGTCTAAAGATGTGGTGACCTGAGCTGGTACGGATATCATTCTGCGTAACTTACTTGCTACTTTTTCAGTTTTAGAACTGTGCAGAATATTTTCAAAAAGTGATGTGAAAATGTAGGAAGAGGTAGGCAAGCTAAGGGAAACCTGTTGGGTTTATAGAAAAAGTTGAAGGCAAGGAAGGGAAATATTGAGAATTAAGATAAAAGAAACAGCAGTTAGTGAGCACTTAAAGAAAAAGGAATGTGATAATAGGGTAAATTATTATTATAAACATTTGCAAGTAATCAGACATTAGATAAAATAAATATCAGGATCTTGAATTTTTAATGAATATAAATAAGTGGAGGTAGTTAGAAATTACAGAAATTTACAGAAAAATTAAATACAGCCATTATATGGTAACACTTTTATGCCCTTTATTTAAAAATGTGTTCAATTAAATACTTGCAGGACCATAGTCAATTTTTTTTTTTTTTCTAATAACCCACAGCGACAAAGCATAGAAGACTGAGACCGTGACTGGTAAGACTGGAGAACCCTCAGAAGGTAGGTGTGGTCACCACATAAGACCAGCGTGTGATGGTGTCTGACACTTTAATCTTTAAGTTCAGCTGTTGGTATTGGTGTTTATGAAAAACAGAATGCAAGCAAAGCAGTGGATAAACATTCGGGATTCTCATATTTACTTACTTGATCATATTGGACCTACTAGTAATGAAAGATACCTGCAAAACTCCTGATGGAATCTAAGCAGGGAAAACACACATATGGAGAGGCTTGGTGTAATATGCAGTTTGCACTAATTAAGGCAAATTTACATTTACCTCTAATTTTGACACAAGTGCTCTAAAAGTTGAAGAATTAATGCATAAATTCTTTTTCCTTTCTGTTACATGGCTCAGAATGTGAATGCTAAAGCATTTATGACAATGACCTGAAACTACATCACAACGTTGTCTCATTCAGCCTTCAGTCTCTATGGTGAACTTTGGAGGAAATATGGCCCTAAAAATAGACAATGTTTGAGAGGACAAATTTTTTTTTCCTTATTTTGTTAATAATGCATATTGCATAATGTAAATAACAGCAAGTTATAAAAAATGTGTGCTGTGATGATGCTGATTAGGTCATCATTTGGAATGCACTTTGGTGAGAAAAAAGATCACAAACTGCATAAATACCTATGATGCACACTTTTCTGGGGACTGTATGTTCTTGGCATGTATTCTGAAATATATAGAAGGTGTGACATGATAGAGGTCGAATTTGCAAGTAGGTAAATGGAATGAAAACACTTCCTGAGACAGTGAATAATGTAAAGCGAGAAAAGCGTACGACTGGTCAATCAGATATGCAATTAGCACTTGCATGCTCCGATATGCAGCTGTGCTTATTTTAGCTATGTCTCCTGTGTTGTCTCTGCAGCTTGGGTGGGCGTAACTAGTCAACACTAAGCTATAGAGGACATAAATTGGGTGAGAGAGGGGCTGCAGAACCAAAGAATGCAGGGTACCCTAACGGCTCGAGTATTTGCACAGCTTCTTAAGTGGGATTTTAGTCATTATTTTGGAATTTGGTTTATCCTCAGCAATAGCAAGGGTCTATTGTTTCAGAGTTTTATTGTTTATTGTTTACTAATACACTGGCATTAATACAGAGCTGTTGATGATTCACTGTCTGCCTCTGAGGATCGTCATGTCATTTGTTACAACTGACTGACACATTCTGGAATAGTCCTAGGACCTGGATATTAGTGTGCTGTGGAGCAAAGCTGTGTGTATAGTTTTCAGATGGAAGAGAGGAGGATATATATGTCATTCTTGAGGTTCATTTGCAGAGCCTCTGTGAAGATGATTTATAAATTTAAGTCAGGACACAAGTATATGCATTACCAGGGCTGCATAGAGCTGTGGTTTGAAGATCGAGAGGAATGAAACCAAGGACTATAGTAGCTTAGTAACTCAACATGTGTTTATGTGCTATGAAAGTTCCATAGGTTCTGCCTGTACGTGATTCTAGAGACCACTGTCACGTAATTATGTTTCCTAAGTCTGTTCTTGTCAGAAAAATAATCTGTTGGTATTGTTCATGTAAAAAACCAAACCCAAAGAAAAAAAAAAACCTACTAATTTTAAACATACTGTGTTTACTTTCTAAATTAAATCAAAGGTACAGATCTCTGTGGGTATATTTCTATGCAAAAATGCTTGGCATGGGCACTGGCCTTAGAGGAAGTAATAATTGAGTAAGTGAGATGATTGTTTAAAAATAAGCAACTGTTGGTGGCCTCCCTGACGTTAGTTTTATAAACTGCTGCTACTGATACTGCAATGACTTGTGTATTTCAAATTAAACCTAGTTTAGGATAATTCCTTTTTCTGCTGTTCAAACCCATCAAGTCAGTGTAATTGTCACAGCAGGGTACTAGTGATATGGTAAGAATGCCCAGACTCACTTTCTCTGGAAGGAATAAATGATAAATAGAAAAACTCTCGGCAATTCTAATATAATCCACAGATTTTCAAGAAAGAACATTTTTAATAGAATCCACTTAATGTTCTGCCCCTTGGTCATCCTTGCTGGATTAAAATTTAATCCAATTTCTTAATTAGCATATATCATAACAATATCATGCACTATACATACATAAATCGATAAATACGTACACTGTGTAAACAGTATTATGCTCTGTGTTTCTTTGTGTCTTCTGCTTGAGGATGTCAAAGAGACCTGCAAATGTTAAATGAAAATAGACTGGTTAAATTCTTCAGGATTTTTAATTTATACCTCAAATTCCCATATTCTGTCCACCAGATTTCACATTACTCCCTTTTATATTCTCTCCTGTAACAAACAAGATAATCCTGGGCACTGTCATATGCAGATATTATATTTTCTGCTGTATCAATGGGTGAAATCCTGGCTTCATTAATATCAACAGGAATACATTGAGCGAAGCCAGGTTTTCACTTAAGTTCTTTTTCTGGATGTCCTTTCAACTGTTTTGTTTGGGATAATAGCAGGGATTTTTCTGTTACATATCTGAGTTAAAGTGTTTGCAAGGTTGCTTCTGATGTGAAATGAAGATAAACTTTTCCAGGTGAATACCTCTAAGTAAAAATAAATATAATTTACTTTTCTTTGCTAAGAATCTTGTAGTCAAAGATAATACATAAGCTTAGGCACCTAATGCCAGCATGGGAGCTAAAATGCTGATTCAGTACAGTTCTTCTGTCAGTCTGTGTATATAGGACAGTCCCAGCAGTGGTTTTCAGCTGTGTGGACAGACCCTTTTCCAGCCCTAAGCTTGAGAATGGGAGTGCTTCATGCATCAGGTTGATATGAGAAGAAACCTTTTTTAATCTTCTTCTGATTTTTCTTGGATACCTTTTAATGTGCCATTTTTGAGATTGAGCATTATGTTATTAACCTTTGGTCTTTTAATCCCCCTGATTTTTGTATCCATAACATAAGAAATAGCTGTCCTCTGAGCAAATGTCACTTTCATCTAGGTTACTTAGACTGCAACAGCTTTGTTTTCAGTCTTTAGAGGATGTAAAGCATCTGTAGTAGCTGTAAAACGGGAGCCAGTTTGTTTTGTCCATTTCTGAATTGATTGTCTTCCCTCTGAGACACTATAAATGTGAAAATTTAATGAAGTGTAGAGAGAACAGCAGTACTATAAACATCATTACCTACCTATACCTGCTGCATCTTCTCTGTTCCTGTTACAAAACTGTTCAGGTTTTTTTCTGAAGTAAACTAGAAATTCTCAGTGAGTGAGTTGAAGAAAAGTCAGAAAGTAGCAATGGTGATTCCGACAGCCTGCATTTTAGACAAAAGGTCTGGTAAGTACCCACGATAGTGTGTTAGTGCCAAAATATTTCTGCCCTTTTCAAGTTAATTGTCTTGAAAGTCACTGGTATTGTGGTTTTGTTACTAAAGCTTTCCCCTTCCAGTGTTCATAACGTAAATATTTTCTGAGTCACGTCATTTAAAAAATCAGAGATTACACAATGTGATAATATAAAAAGGACATTGATATGAAGCAAAGGAATGATTAGGTAATATCTGGTTACCTTTCTTCTGACTGATCTGTTTTCTGATTATTTCTATTATATCTCTTCTTAAAAATGTAATTAGTGCAGTGTTCTACCTGGGGAAAGTTTTATTAAGGAGTAAGGCAATAACTAAGGCTATGGTAAAGAGATATATCTTAAAATGTGTGAGTATGAAAAACCAGATGTAATGCAGCCCAGGATACTGTCAGTCTTTGTTTCAAGGGCACATTGCTGGCTCATAGTTAACTGTCTGTCCACCAGGAACCTCAGATCTTTTTCTGCAAAGCTGTTTTTGCAGCTGGGTGGCCCCCAGCATGTACTGGTGCCTGGGGCTGTTCCTCCCCAGGTGCAGGACTGGGCATTTCCCTCTGTTGAACTCCATGAGGTTCCTGCCAGCCCATTTCTCGGGCCTCTCGAGGTCTCTCGGAATGGCAGCACAACCCTCTGGTTTGTCAGCCGCTCCTCCCAGTTCTGTGTCCTCAGTGAACTTGCTGAGGGTGCACTCCATCCCCATCATCCAGATCATTAACGAAGAAGTCAAACAGTTTTGGACCCAGTATTGACCCCTGGGGGTACACTGCTAGTTACTGGCCTCCAGCTCGATAGCACGGATGACAACCCTCTGCACCTGACTATTCAGGCAGTTTTCAATCCACCTCCGTATCTGCTCATCCAGCCCACACTTCATCGGTTTCTCTGGGAGGATCTTATGCGAGACAGTGCCAAAAGCCTTACTGAAGGCGAGGTAGACAATGTCCACTGCT
>NW_009606124.1:0-30799 GCF_000690535.1 Cariama cristata | reverse complement strand
TGCTTACAGCTTTAGTGGCACGGGAGACCACCTGCTCACAAGCCTGCCTTCTCCCTGGGCTTCTCTCTGCACACTGTCACCTCTGATCTTTGCTCAAATTCTAACACAAAATTCACCTTCCAAACAAGCGAGATCCACTCTCTGTGAAAAAGCTCACCATTACAGATGCAGATTCACTACATCACTGCCTTATCCTAAGGTACTTTGCATACCTGCCTGAAAACAAATTTACATGTATAAATAATGGTTTCTGTTCATGGTCAATCATACAGAATCCTGAGTAAAACAGTGGTCAGTCTAGAGCTAACACAACACTTTCTCTTTGCAAAGATAAAATGTTCTGGGCTTCAGTCATAGCCTTTAGTCTCTATTATTGTATTTCTATTATTATTAAGAAAATAGTCTAACCGTAAGCTTGGATTAATGAAATGGTTACATTGCTTATCTTATTTTCACTAAAAAAACTTTATATGGGAAACCAGTTAAAAAAACAGCAACAAAAAAAAAGCTTCCTAGGTATTACCCAATGCAAATTGCTTGTTAGAAAGCAAGGCCTACACAGCGCCGCGTTTGCACTCTGAGCAGCGCCATGCTGCCTGACAGCAGATAATTCATGCGCAATTTTCCACCTTAGCGCACCATACCAAGATTAAAGGACAAAGCACGACCAACGGCAGACACTCAAAGTGGACCTGAAGCAGAAGAAAACAAGCGATTTGCGATGGACTGTTATGGCACTTATTCCATTTGCTCTGTCGGTAACTCTGTCCGTCTCAAGGGCCGGTTCCAACGTGCACTTTGTAACACCCAAGCAGCAAACTAAAGAGGCAAATGCTCAGGCAGCGTGAAGCTGAATCGCCATCTGTGAAAGCAAAGGTCCTCCAACTTGGGAATAATGCTGTGTGAAATAGAGAACACAAAACTATGTTTGGAATCTGTCATTGATAAGGACATTTTAAAGGGAAATCACTGGAGCTGCGTGGAGGCTCGTAAGCAGCACTGATTCTGTAAGGCAGACCCCAGTAGCTCCCTTGTGCCTGGGCCTTGGCTAATAAAATAACACGAAATTTGACATGTAAAATTGCAGGTTCAACCATTTTTAATTCTTTTGAAGAGAAATCATTCAGACATTTCTCAAACATGTCTTTAAATTACTACTGCGTGTTCTTTTCACTGCCCACTATCAAAAGACTTGGAATTTGAAAAGGGCTCTAAGTATTTTACCTCCTCAGGTAACCAGAGGAAAAAAAAAGAAAAAAATGCGTTAGTGGAAAAAATTGTGGCACCAATTTGTAAAGCAGCCTCTGAAAGCATTTCAACCATAAGAATTATTTTAACTGCCGTGAAAACTGGTGCTATCACCACAGGTGAAGATGACTTAATAGCAGGTGTTGGGGCACCTGATCTTCATCTAACCACTCACTGGGAGCAGAAACTTTAACCAATACAACATATTGAACCAATTCTTGTATTACCTTATTACCTTTTTCCACAAAACACATTTTAACAGGAACTTTTATGAATTAGTAAATCTTTAAAATGAAAAGCCCTGGTATTTTTTTTGCCCCAGAAGTAGCTTGTTTGCATCTGTTTTACAAAGAGAAAAATCTTTTGATGACTTCTTAGTTGAATGCTTCTAGCACCTGTTCATATATGCTTCTATATCCAGAGCTCCTGTCAGCTCCCTCCTGTGTGCTTTTTATGACTGTCCTACTATTTTAATAAAAGATGTAATCCACGTAGACACACTCCAGTTAGCACAGACTGTCAAGCTACAGCAATGGCAGGCAAAGGCAGCTGTGGGGATGACAGGGCAAATGAGAGAATCTGCAAGATTTTTATATTTTGTAAAGCATAAGTGTACTTGTAAGACACATTCTGATTGAAAAGGCAGAAAAATACAGTAATTAAAACCATCTTCCATGACAGCAGATGTCAAGATGACTAAACCCACTTCAGCCAGTGTGGCCCTTGACAAAACTTTAAATACATGACTATTATAAGTGAAAATCACAAAGATATATAATGTTAAATTGGGCATATGTAAGGAATTACTGCTAACTAAGATTGAGTTTACCTGGCTTATTTTCCAGTTTTCCAGCCATCAGTGCTTTTCCTTCCCTCAGCCCCTCCCCCTAGTACAGCTTGTAAATGATACTCTACTTGCTAGTTTGGATGCTACAGCAAAGTGGATTAGCGCCTTTGCATACACTTGAAAGAAAAAATCATGTCAAGGAAAGCTTGCACTGCTGAAATTTGCAGTTACAGGGATTGGAGAAAAGGTGGAGAACACAGTATGGCAGATTCATATTTCTTAAACAGCAATCCTTCCCACGAATGCTTGTTTCTCTTTATTAGATGGTTAGTACAATGGTATTCATCATCAACAAATGTTGAAAAAGGTTACATATCCTAGAAGTCCAGAGTCTCAAAGCAAGGCACAGAAAACAAAACAAGGGGCTTTAAACACCACTGCTTGTTATTGGTAGATCCTGCTGTCAGCAGCAAAGAGGAAAGCTGGTCGTTTCGTACCTTAAACCAAGAGGTATTAAGTTGCAACTTAACATACACTATTACAAAGGTCCTCTGTCTTCTAAGAACCAAAAATAAAATAATCATCACCACCTTTTCTGTCCTACACTGTCTTAGCATTCACAATGATTAAACATTGGTGGTTCACCCTCCAACTTCTGCTACGTTAAGTGAAAGAGAGATGTTGGCTCTCGATGCCCGAGGACAGTCACTTCACCTCTGGATGACGGCTTTGAAACTAGAGCCCCATAATTCCTGGAACTGCATCTCTTCTGAGCCAGTCGCACAGACACAAATACACACACACTTGCTGCATGTGCACTTCCATTGTCTTCTTGGCAATAAAAAAAATTCTGCTAGCTAATATGAAGATGCTGGCAACAATTTGAGCAGTTCAGATAATCTAAAGTAGGCAGAAGTCCTTGCCAAGTACATTTCAAACAATAACAAAAGGACACACTGAAAAGAATACTTTTGCTTCAGAACCTTTCAAACAATTTCTCTCTCAGCCTTCACAGTCACAGAGAGACCTACAGTAGACTGGCACAGAAATGGTATTGCATCCCACCAACTTCTTTAGTGGGAAAAGTGAGTCCACTCTGTGACGTACCTGAAGCCACTGAAAGTTTTTTGTATCCTCATAACCTCCTTTTCCCCTCCTTCCATTAGGCTATTTCAGAATTTGGTTTCAACTGACATTAAAGAGATACCTTGACAGTAAAATTTACGTTCTATCTCTGGTAGGAAAAGAGTGGCACCTTTAGCATAACCTTAACTGATGCCTACTACACCAAAAGTGGCATTTCTCAAATTGTGGTAAGGAAAATTAGTAGTCACTCCAAATTACTGCACATAATTTAAAATAAATCACATACACATAAATCAAAAATGCAAATAAACTGTCTGGTAGACATTCAGTTAAAGTAACCAGAATTAAAGCACACAATCAAAGCATCAAATCAGACTCACGTAAGCAGATGTTCTTACACAGCTTTTTGCTATTCAATTTATTAGCATCTGTCTTAACTACGACTTGCTTTCATTGCCACCTTTAAATCTCTTGATTGGATATATGCCTGTGCCAGATTCTAAGCATTAGCTTATTCCCCTCAATAACCTGAAAATTGAGAAGGGTCATATCAGATTTCCACCTCACCCCCAGTTTTACTCTACCACTAATTATTCAGTCACAAATCTGTTGCGTATTTTGTTCAGGTTGAGTTTTTTGGCAGTAACTAAGACTTCTTTAGAAACAGTTCACTACAGTTTAAATTCATTATCTGTTGCTAATTAAAATGATCTGTTTTATTGTCACAGAAGACAATCCTGTTACAGAAACTAATGAGCTACAACCTTCAGTAACTGAGAGGATGTGTTTACAAGAATGAATACTTAATGCCAGTGCCAATCAGGTCTAATTAGGATCAACCTTTAAGTATTTACTACTACTGATAAGCCTAGGTGGAATTAGACGGAAGTACACTCAGCAAAAGTATCAGTAAATCAACAGATGCAAACAGAAACAATGTTAGAAACACTTCTAACTATAACATTCATGTACTCCTTAAATTAACCTAACTAAACTATGAATTACAATTGGGTTTATGATTATTTTTTTAAATTTGCCTATTCAGGTAACTTGTCATTTTTTTTATACTAAAAAAAAATGTACCCTCTGGACAGGACCAGTGAGAAGAGCGAGCTTACTTATTAAGATGAAACAATGTATTTCATTGCTTTGGAGAAACTATTTATACATAAATATGCATATCTAGAAAATGTACTTAACAATACTTGTATCTATACAGGTGTCCCTAGAGAATCAGAGTACTTTACCACATGCTAAGCATGCAAGTCTGAGTCTCAAACTGGGTAATCTGATTTTCATGGGTGCTGAGCCCTGCAGTTCCCAAAGGACTGCAGGATTAGTCATGGATCATCATGACCTCTAACAATAAACGTAGTAATTTAGGAGACTGATTTGAAGTATGTAAAATATGGAAACTTAAGCCAGTTTACTTAACCACTGGCAACTTCCAAGTAGTTGCATTGTACTTTCTGCTGAGAAAGCTGTATCTTAGGAGAAATAATGGCCAACTATCTGCTATTGAAAATGGAGCCACATCCTATCAGGTTAAACAACAGTAAAGAGTGACTCCTACAGCTGGAGACGTAATTATTTTGATGCTCTGTTTGGAGCAGTCTATCAGCATGGCATTAAACACCACCAGGGTGTTGAATGAATATCTTACCAAGAAAGTTTTGGGGTTTAATTTGCTTAAAATAAGTAAATAAAATATTGACTTTTTTTCCTAGATCAAAATAGGGTACAGTAGAAATCAATAGGACACTTATTTGAACATCATGCAGAAGTAAATTCATACCTAGCCTTTTATAAGGAAGACACCAAAAATACCCCAAATCCTCTGATTTACTAGGGCTTAAAAGTCTGTAGTTTTCAGAAGACTTAAGAAAAACAAAACCATTGAAACAGTCAGTCTCTCACTCAGGACCTTCTTTGAAAAAAGTCAGACAGCATTTTCATTCTATTGTTGTTAGCTCCTGGAGGATGACAGCCTCCATCACTCCTCCACAGGGTAAGAATGGGACTTGAGTTGTTTTTCTACTTTGTTTTTTGAGGAAACCAGGACGGATGGGGATTAAGAATAACTGTATTTGCCTAGTACACACTATCTCCAGAACAGATACTTCTGTTTCTATGGTAACTATGTCTACATGCAAATTTTAACAAGACTCAAACCACTTCTATGCAAGTTATCAGGAAAGATTTAACTTCTTGATTATGTTTTCAGAAGTTTCCACTAGCTCTGAAATCTTCTTGAGATTTCAATCTCTGAAAACAACCATTTACTGCAGAGAGTCAGTCAGCACAACAGACAAGTTGGTTTTGAAATTATTTAATTTACAAATCCATACACTGCTTCTTAAAACAACCATGGTGCAAAAATCTTATCAACTCTCAGTTGGTTGCATTGTCTTTTTAGCTTCATTTACGCTAGGAAGTCAGTTTCTCCAGTAATGCTTCTATTCCTTTTACATTTTTATTCAGCTTCAACTTTGGGACAAGCTTTTTCAGTCCTTTTTTGACTGTATTTGCCACTCCTTGATCGCTGCTCCGGAGAAGGCTACAAGAAACAGGAAAAAACCCAAGGATGTCAAAGGTCAGCATGTAGGTTGTAGGAAAAGAAGCTGTCCATGTAAGAAACAGTAACTATTTAGGAAGAATATATTTCAGGGCAGATTCTATTACCTCCTGTTAGAAAAAGATGTAAAACTTTCCAGAAAGCATGACACACCAAGTAAGAAAAAAATCAGACTCGAAGGAACTGCAGATTCCTTCTCAAAGCAGGCTCAAACATTGGGTCAAGACCAGGCTGCTCAGGGCTTCACCTAGTTGGGGCTTGAAACCTCCTAATGCAGGAGACAGCCCAACCTCCTGGGCCCCAGCCCCACAACTGGGCTGTCCTCATGGGGAAAAAGCTTCTCCTTGTCTCCAGACTGAGCCTCTATGTTTCAGCTTGTGCAACTGCCTCTTGCCATCCTGCCATGCACACACCACTGTGAAGAGCCCAGCTCTCCTCCATCCTCTCCCACTGGTGCCAAGCACACCACTGAGTGCCCCCAAAACCATCCCTTCTCCCAGCTGAACCAGCCCCGCTGCCACAGCTTCTCCTCCGAGGCCAAGCGATCCAGCCCATGACTATGTTGGTCACCCTCCATTAAACTCGCACCAGTTGCTGATACCTTTCTTGTAATGGGGTCATGAAACTGGATGCAGTGAAGTACATCTAATACACACCAAGTACTTCCACTACTGTACTTCTGCGCTTTTTTCAGCACAGGACTACAAAGCCTTACCAGTTCTGTTCTTTTTCAGGTATTACTTTTGGGGAAAAAAAAAAAAATGCTTTCCCAGATAACTCTTCTTCCTCAGAAACAAGGAAATTCATTGTAAGCTGTAAAATACTATTAGAAAATAAAAAGCTTCTGCACTATCCAGATCAATCTAGGCAGTGATTTTCCTCCCCTTCCTTTGGGTAATAGTGAAATGTTCTTGGATTGTAGCAGAAAAATCAGCAGAGGTAATGGCACACCTAATTTGCTACTTCAAAATTATGAGTGACTGCTGCCTGAAAAACTTGATGTCTTCTATAGCCATGTGTACAATCCAGAACAGAATTACAAGTTGCACTGACGTGAAACCAACCAAAGATCAGAAACAAACTGTAACAACCATGTACTGGTACCAAGCAGGCTGCATGATACTACAAGTCTTTACAATCCCTTGGATTGTTCCAAACAGCTCCCAGATTTGCAGCTACCTAAAAGTTTGTTTCTTGCCTACTTTTTAAAAAAGGATTATACATGGCAAGCTGAACTGAGTAAGACATTAAAGGAATTAATGTAGCTTAAGGTGAGATTTAAATTTTGCCTCTTTAGGACTACAAATCCTGTGCAGGATGGCAACACTATAGGCAGTAAAGCATGGGATGCCCATCTGACACCACCACTATTTTCAGCTACTTTATTCCTAAACTTATTTCTATGACTAACATCTTCTAGCAGCATCTTCTGTTATACTTTTAGCTACAACAGTACTGTTTAATCAAGAGGCCTTCTTTAAAACTTAATTCAACACAGGTATGAGTGATACTTTTTCCAGCTCTTCTGTGAGTCATGTACCCCCCCGATAACAACAAGAAAGTCAAAAGTACTGACAAAGGATGGGCTGAACACATTGGTACTTAACATGGGGAGATTCACATGGTTCACCACCAGGGACAAAGACCATACAAAGTCACTCTGGACTGCATTTTATGTATTTCTAAAAATGAATTTCATCTGCCAACAGCTATACATATAAAGCTGCTTTCAAACTCCTGGTATCCACAGATATTTCAAGACACTGAATTTTTAATATAGAACATTTACATGTCTGATAATACAGCCAAAAGACCACCATAGTTTGGGGTTTTTTTCCAATTATTATTCTACAAGTTCTTCTAAGATCTGGTAAGCAGGCACCCAGGTATTCTGTGGATATAAAATATAATTTCTAAAGGCTGCAGAAATGACATATGGAAATCAGTACGTCATTTGGTGAAGTATGTCTTCATCCATTTTCTACCCTGATGTAACATATCATTGACAAATTCAAAAATACTGAGGAGAGGTCAGATGTAGAAACGTAAACAGATCATCCATGACATTCAAGTACTTACAACACTTCAGTTACACTAAGCTGGACTGTAATGTCTGCAAAGAGCCCTCCCATTACCTTAGGACTCTTCATGCTTGTACTTGGTCAGAACCAGGCCCCAGATTTTTTTATAAAAATCAGATTAAAAGCAAGTAGGGCAATGAAAGGAGAGGGTCCAGAGCACACCAGGTAACTAAGCAATCAAGCACACACAATGAACTCCTCGTAACTGGTGACTAAGCTTACATGACTAGAAAGCCAAAAAAAAAAAAATCTTCAAATGGACTGACTGAGTAATTCTGAGTTTCAGATCTGCACGTAAGTAACAGATGGCTTCTGAAAGCCAACAACAAAACAAGAATCAATCATAGCTTCAGACAGAACTGGCAGTGTCTGAAAACGGCCTCCATCTCAGGGATCCAAGCTCCTTTATGACAAAAGAACTATCTAAATATTTTTCTTTAAATGAGAAGGTTTTTGGAAACTCAACAATTATTTTATGTAAAAAAATATTGCAGTTATTATGTATACCAGACTAAACTAAATTTACCATTGCTGTACAAGTTAGGTAACCTCTCGACTTCAATGCATGCAGTTAAACAAAGACGAGATTAATTACTACATGTTAGCGAGGTAAGTAGCAGTCACATGAAATGGAACAAAAGCAGCTGGATACGTTTGTCTGTTCTCAGCTGCTTAAACAAAAGGGCATCATGCCTAAAGAGTCATCGAGAGAAGTTCAAATTACAAAGGACTCATGCTTAATTAAAATAAAATTAAAAAAAACTAAAAACAAAATTCCAGCAAGCAAACACTCCTCCCCTATACTTTTCTCTCTCTTTTCTGTTAGGTGAGTTTCAGTATTAGTGAAAAATGTTCGACTGCTAACATGGGAGATAAACTCTCCTGGCTTGGTAGTAAAGCACACTTGCTGAAGCCTCACCTTGTAGTGCCATGAGTAACAGCAGAAAGAGGGAAAGACTGACCTTCCTCATAGACCAAAAAAAACCAACAACCAAAAACCAAAACAAAATAAATGCAAAAAAACCCCTGGATTCTTGTATGCTGCCCCCAGTCACAGGTATTTCAGAGTTAATTATTTTAATGTGGCTATTTGTGGACTGCTCTTTTGAGAATTTTGCGCTTGTAAAACAAGACATGGTAGGCACAATTTTAAAAATAAATTTGATTTTTAATCTTAAGATTTTCCAACACGGAGCTACTTCCTAGTACTGCAAAAGCATGAGCTCAAGGAGCAACCTATGGAAACTGTGGTCTGAATTTTTCCAGTACCCTGTTCTGTCACAGACTTACCAGTGGCATGAAAGATAGTACACATGGAGCAAAAAATGGCATTTTGCTGGTAGAAATTTCAACTGATGTTCTCTTAGGTGTTCAAGAAATTAACACTGCAACCTAATCAGAAATAGCCTTACATACCAACAAAGAATAATGGCACCTCGATTTACTTCTGCCCAGGTCTTCATATTCTCAATACCAACACGTTCCACCAATGTTCTTCCAAAGCAAACTGTAAAATGTGGGAAAGTGGCAGGGAGACGAAAAAAATTAGACAGTATCTTTATATAAAGAAGCCTAGTAAAAGTTGTCTGCAGTTTTGATTTAACCAAATAGTTTTTTAGCCACCAAGTATTCACAAAGTTTTGCTCTCTCAAAATAATTGACTATTCAATGCAATGAATACCTTTATAGATGTTTGACTACTTCCAAGTACTGCTTAAGATTAGTTAAACAATGGCAGCACTGTGTGACAGTTTACTAGTATAAAGCAGGCAAACTTGCAGTTTCGTTTTTAAAAGGGTGTCAAAGGCTATTCATGTCTTGAAGGAAGCATTCACTCCAAAGAAAGAACTTGGTAAGAATGACACTAACACAAGAGATAATTTTATGCAATATACTAGTACATACACACCTCTGCTGAAAAATGGTACGTTTTTAAGCATCTCACTCTACAACTGCAGAAACAGAATTTGCACAGATGAAGTTACTTAATAAAGGATTAGCTCTGAAGTTTTGATGCATGAAAACCACTAGGAACCTTGTTTCTTTCAGCTGTACTGATGATACAGGACTATTTCCTCAATAGTTTTGAAAGCCTATTGACTCGCAGATTCATTATACCAGTGGCATATGCAAAAGAAAGAACCTAAGCTGATCTCAAGTCTCCTGCTGCTGAATTTGAAGAACTGAACTTCAGGAAAACTGTTCTTACAACTTGTATGCTGACCAAACTTATCAGTAAGCAGCCCACAAAAACCCACTCAACACCAACAAACTCCAACTTCCAAACAAACACTGAAATTACTTTTCACTGTCACATCAAATCAAAATTCCATCTGAAGAACAGGTCAGTTTCATTCAACTTGTTGCCTGCATGATAACAATTTGGTTGTTTTTTAATGCCAATTTCATAAACTCAGAGCAATAATTCTGAATGGTGCACTCTTTGGAGGAAGACAAAGAAACCAAAGGAAAAAGCTTGTGTTTAAAATGGGAATTACATGATGTTAGCAGGATTAAATCCAGATAACTCTCATCATCTCAGGCTAGTCTCTGAAAGACACTCATATAAAACTTCCCCTTTGCACATTTTTAATCATCCACTTGAGAAGCAGCAAAATTGCCTCCTTTCAGGAACATTTAATGAAGCCCAACTAACTCCTATTTTTAAAGGAAACAGTGGATACCTGAATGTGGTAAGAAGAAGGGGAAAAAAAAAAAAAAGGTTTAACAAGGTCTGCTAATTCTGCAAAGAAAAAAGCCCCCTACACACAGAGAAGTTCCCTCCAGATTATGCTATGCCACTCATCTCCTTTCACATTCTGAGGTTTTTGTATGAGAAAAAATAATCGCTATTAGGATATGGTGATTCATACAACAAGATTTCACAGTTATGTAATAAAATAAGTTTAAAAGCTAAATTAAGATGAGAACATCTGTGCCCAGTCTCTTCCTGCTGGGATATAAAACAGCAAAGATGTTCTATTTTTGTGCATGAATTCTCATAATAACAGTTATAAAGCATTAACCCAATAGCACTAATGAACACAGTAAAGATTATAGTTCGGCTCACAAGCACTAATGAAATAAGTCTTCCTGCTAGAAAGACTTTACTTTTTCTATTATTATCCTTTAAATTGCTGTGTAATTTAGCAAAGCTATCAAGACATTTTAGACACAGAAATGGACCCCGTCCCAAATACACAGTAAACCCCTGAGAAAAAGAATAGACCAGTACTTGCTTTGCAGAAAAAGCAAATGTATCCTTGGCATTCTGTTCATGTAACAACTCACAACAGCAAAAAGACAGAAGTAATAGATGGTATGTTAAATTTTCCATATATTAGTATATTCCAAGAAATAAACGTAGCAATCTTATTTTAGGTCGGATAACTGATTACTCTAAGTCATAATTTGATCAAATAAAGCTGAATTTCCAACACACCTTCTTTTCCACTTTTGCTCATTTTTTCATCTTGCTCTATTAACCATTTCAAAACTAGATGGCCTGCTGGATGCTCTGCAATGTGAAGCTTTAAGGGGAAAAAACAAACGAAAACAAAATAAAATTATTTAATGATGACGTTTCAAAATGCAGTTACATGTCTGTCCATAAATACTCCTGCTTGTCCACCCTGCCCTTGAACATCACATCACACTGATCCATTTAGTCATCATCTATGCAAATGTCAACAAGTTTGATGCAAGTATCTGAATACTTATTTAAATTGACCTGCGTATTTTTTACCACCTTCCCTGTAACATCTGACTTTCAGTAATACAAACCATAACAACTAATGTTTCATCCACGCCTCCAAGGACTTCATGCTCACTGAGCAGAATCTCTTCCTCTAGTTGCCTCTACAAGAGCTTCCAGACTTTGCACATTTTCAGACTTGAAAATTCACTACAGTATGGTTCACAGAAAACATGAGTAGTTCATGTAAAATTCTGTAAAATGCATATCTTAAAGAAGGGTAAAGACAGAGCAAATTCAGCACAACTATGAAAATCTGGAGACCATCTATCTTAAAGGTAGTGAATACAGCATTTGTCTGTTTCTAGTCTACAGACAAATATCTGACAGCTTAACTCAACAGAACAGGGGAGGGGCACACTTTGAAGAGAAGGCCATACTGTAAAGGCAAACAGCTATTATCTAAGATCTTTCCTTGCATGGAGAACACATACCCGAAAGCCAAGAGACCCTGTCAGTCTCAATGTAAACAGTCAAATGAACTATAAAAGTCTACTAACTGCTTGACTGCATAGTGATAACATTAAAAGAGAGATTGCATAACATGACTATGAGCTACCTTCCCACAAAGCGTTTAAAGCAGTTCTGAAGATTCAAGATCATGAAGTACCTTGCTCTACAACTCAGATGAAATGCTGGCTCAAGCCTTCATTACTCCAGATACAATAACAAACAACTATGAAAGAAAAACTTCAGAAAACAGAGATCACATCTAATGTATGAGTACTATCAGGACAGTATGTTGACGTCTTACATAAAGGAGAAAGTGAGTTGACTTAACTTTAATAATACAAAATAAGCAAACACTCTGCAAGATCTCAGCACCTTCTCCTCTGTTACATTACCTGCCCATCACGGCCACCTGGAACCAGCTCTTCTGCTGCTAAATTAGCAATTGCATCTAGTGCAGGCTGGATGTCACCAAGAGCTGTTCTTAAGATGTCAGCAACCAAGACAAAGGTAGCTTTGTCTATCACTACTTCTTGGGTATGTTCTTGCAAATATTCTAGCAAAGGTGAGGAAATGGCTTCCAGGAGTTCATGGCGGCGGAGTTCGGTATTCTTCTTACTGATAAGAGAGACAGTACATTACTGTAGAAGACTGCACATCAAGCAACAAGAAAATCAGAACATGTATGCTATTTGAGACAACTATAAATGATTGGAATATCAAAATAATGCATTATTCTTCACTCTGTTTCACAAACAATTAAACACACATTGCACACACAATTTAAGAATACATGCAGTGAGAAAGTATATAGTGTTTATAGCTGACTGCCAGTAAACCTCAGAGGTTTTTGTTAACAATGATAATTTAATCTCTGTTTATTTTCTATTCGTTCTGTTATCTCAACTACTGAGATGTATTTCTTAAACAGCTCAGTAATCATCTAAAACCACTCCTTCTTTAAAAGCTGGAAAGCATCAATGTCAATATCAGAGACTGATTTCAAATTAACAAATTTCCATTTTTATTGCTAGATTTTAAGATACAGTTTTATGCAACTCAAAACACCAATAATGCATATAAAAAATTTTCTGCTACGCCAAGAATACATCACAATTTTTGCCCTTTACAAAGGGAGTAAACTGCTGATCAACACCACATTGCTGGTCACCAATCATACCTGAACTTT
Source organism: Cariama cristata (assembly GCF_000690535.1). Lineage (NCBI taxonomy): Eukaryota > Metazoa > Chordata > Aves > Cariamiformes > Cariamidae > Cariama > Cariama cristata. The sequence continues at coordinate 17,629 of NW_009606124.1, read as the reverse complement.
AAACAAAAAATGCAAAATTAAGGACTACAAATTAGCATATCTAACAATACTTACGTATTATTGACATATGCTTACATTACTTAGATTTATTATGAAGGAAAACTGAAATTAAATCAATCATGACAGAAAGTTGTGTGAATTCTTCTGGACCCTAGGGAAAACAACTTAACCTTCGTATTTGAGTTACCTATAGGCATTTCCATCTCCCTGTTGCAGAAGCGTGATGATTTCTGGAACAAAATGTGCAGGGTCTCTAGGACTTAGCAAGTACAACAAGACCTTCTTTCCATATTTGTTGTTTATTATATTGGGCAAAGAAGCATTTATTTCCTGAAAAAGTAGATACACAGCAACAAAACATTAATGAAATAATAGTTTTGAGCCATCAGTAATTACTGATTACCTTTCAAATGCAAAGCTCAGGAAAGGAAAACTACACACTATGACTAAGATTTATATCTGCTTGTGAAATAAAAAACTCTAATTAGAATGAAAGTTTGGAGAAGTTAGAAAAATAAAAAAAATATTAAGGTTTAAAATGTGTTCATCAGATGCATCAATGTCACTGATCAGAAAACACTGCAGAAGGACAGGATTTGTTTTCACTGATACATGCAAGTACAAAGAACAACATGTATTCTGGTATGCCACACACTGCACAAATACAGTCTCAGTACAAGTCATAATCTCAGCAGACCAGACATACAAAGGATCATCTAACACATCATCTAAGAGTAATCACTGATACCATGCTGACTTTCAAGTACCTAGACAGCAATGACAGTCCATGGGAAGGAAAAGTCCATCTCAAACTGATTACAGAATATTCATTGAGAAAAATTAAGTTTCAATAGCAGAACAAAGATGACTTCTGCTGGCAGTATTATTTGCAGTTTATTTGACCATTAACAGAAAACACTGGGTATTCCCCAGAGGTTAGTCATTGGCTAGGAGTAACCACTTTACAAACTGTAAGCAGAGTAGGCACCTCATACACTTGTGAACTAACATGGCTGAGGAAGAAATAAATATGCAGGGGAGTTTTCTTGCTTATAGAAGCATGCTGCTATATTCAGATGGAAGCATCTATATTAGCCCATCTGTTTGTACTCAAATTTTTGTCAGTCTCTCAACAAACGCCCTTTCATACAGCAACACGCATTTTGTGCACGTTCCAAGTACCACTGGAGAATCCCAAATACCATCTAGACACTCTTGATCATTGTGATAATCCATTCCTGGTAACTTTGGATATACATATAAAATTTATGATTATCAAAGCAAAGGAGGGCTGTACAGAGCTCTGGGCACTTTCAGCATAGTTTGCAGGCCACAATCCTTAAAAACCCCTTTTTTTCCACCATGGAAATCCTTCCAGCAACAGCTAGAAAAACATAAATAGAACAATTTAAATCAATGTCACCCTTTATTAATATGGGGCCTGGTTGGCTGTCTTTGCAGGGAAGAGAAACACAGAAAGGTGCTTGGAAGCTGGCAGGAAATCGTAAAGACAGCACTCTCATTTCAAAAACGCTGCTTAAACCTAGGTGAAAATGAGTTTTGGTAAATTGAGATAAACATCAGTTTGATGCAGCACTGTAACTATGAATAAAAACCTATTACTGTAACCTTCATACTTGAGGCCTGGGGGGATTTAAAAAAAAAAAAAAAATCTTTTCCAAGGGAAAAAAAAAAACCAAACCAAAACCACATTCTGTCTTCTTAGCATGTACATTCAGATTCACATGCAGGTGAAGTTCAGTTATCAATTAAATGGATGAGAAAGGTGCTGAAATATTTCAAAACAGGTAAAGAAAATATTTAGTTTAGCACAAATAAACACAAAAATCATCTGCACTTCAAAATCAACCTATAACACAGCCATTTTGCATAAAAGATAACAGACACATTTTTCTTTAAATCCTCCAAAAGTGTATTTCCACCCACTGATTCTGTGATTTCAATGAATTACAGAATTTGGTCACTTTCAGTGCCAGAAGTGTGAGAAAGTATCAGGAGAAACTCCAAATGACACAGGCACGCTGTCTTGTTGGTAACATCTCCCTAGCACTGCCTGCTTGGAGTCCTCATGGAAGAGAGGGACTTCCAGCTAAAATCTGCCCAAATCCTGACACATGCCACGCTCACAATGTATAGTTCCAATCACATATGAAGGTTTAAAGCACCATACATATTCTTTGGTCCTGGATTAAGACTCTGTGGAGCTCAGAGGTGATGAGAAGGAAAGACTTTCCCGGAAGGATTTAAAGAGCTCAAGACTTTCCCTTACTTACAAATTCTCAGCCATCCTGCCAAACCACCTTCGTGATCAGTTTTGTAATATTTAAAAAAAAAAAAAAAAAAGACAAGACTTGTCCAAACACTGCTTTTTCTCCCTTCCCAATCTTTATTATTTGTCTTACATTCCTTAAGCTAAATTTTAGTATTGGTAGAATGATAATCAGTATAAGATGTTTTAGAAGTCTAACTGTTCTTTCAGATAATTTGAAGGGTTGGATTCTTCTACAGAGCATGCTTCAATGCTTGACTTCTAGATGCTTCCACCTCATCCTTTGCTACTAGTTTCTATTCACTATCTCAAGAGTTGGTTTTGATCTTATCTGATTTTTTTTCCTTTTCCCTGAGATCCTTTCCCTGTTCCTGACCTCATACAAACCCAGATACGGAACCCAGTTCTGTAGATACGGAACCCAATTCTGTATGTGTGAAGGCCAGTCCTCCTTATTCTCCTCTACTTTTCTGTCCAGATTGACGTGGTAGGATGATCAAACAGTAAACACTCCATTATCTTTGATCTCAGATGGTGGAAAACCAGAGATGATTCAGGAATTAAATGAGACCTTGGAAGCTGAGCTAAAGCCAGACATAGTATCTGAACTAATAAATCCTCCAGAAAGCAGAGCGCTTGTAACTTTTGCCTCAATGATCTCAGACGAAGACAGCTCTAATCTGTCAGGGTTTATTTGTTTGGAACTTGGCCAGAAGTTGTTACACTGCAGACTGGACTCTGGAAACAAAACCCAGCTGTGATTACAGCTAGTATATCCAAGAAACAAAATCCATCTCCACACTGGGATGCTTTCATCTCTCCACGCCCACATCAGAGAGGGAAAGACTTAGGGCCAAATCTCCGTGCTAGTGTACAAAAACCCAATTCCCCCCTATACAAAGTTGCTCAATGGAAGAACTGCTCATATTTTTAAAGCAAGCCCCATCATAACCATTTTCTCCTCATATTCCTCCTCCACATCCAGAGTATTTGCCTTATATTTACCTCCCTGCCACTGCCTCTCAACCCGTCAGTCCTAAAATCTATAACATGAGTACCACTATAAGCACATTACAACCTATACATCAATGTTAATTATCTTTCTTGCTTGAAAGTTAATTGAGCACTATGCAGTGTCTTTTAATCAGTGTGAAAAAACATAGCTTTATGGTAATTTACAGATTAAAACATCATAGAAGTGATAAAATTTACATGTAAACATAATCTTAAGTATAAACACTTTATGAAACCCTATTAAATAATTTTTAGGAGGAAAGTGGGGAAATGGGGCATTCCAAAAGGATGCAGATGCAGGCTAGATCATACTACCCCTACTGTTCATTCTGCAATTCCACGTAGGTGAAGCAAAACAGTTAGAGTGCTTTCATGTTTCAGACATCTATCTGTATCTAATTTAAAAACTAATTCAAATAACTAACTAAAGAGAACATATTAAAGTGCTGAGGTCTTCTATGAAAAGAAAAAAATAATCATGGTAAAGAAATATAAAATGAAACAAAAAAGGTGGAAAGGAATTAAATTGTTTGAAAAAAATAGATAGATTCCTACCCTAAACTGACAAACACACTGACACTATTTAGTATACTATTTTAGGAAAAATTCAATTACTTACTGATATAATTAACTGTTTCACAAGTTTCGTGTCATCGATGCAATCAAATGCTGCCAGCAAGACCAGATGAGAAAATTCACCCTGCAAAGATAAGAAATCAGAAACCACATGCAGTCAAGTTCTATGAATATACTAATTGACTTAGAATCATTCTAACATTTCTGAGAGTTTGTCTTAAACATGACACAACATGATCCACAAGCAAATTTTATCTACTGTTGCAGAAAGAGTTACCCAACAATTAGTCTCCCTCTGAAAGCAAGGCTTGTTAAGAGAAGCACGTTGTTCAAACAAAGGTAGATTAAGCTGATCTGCCATTATAAGTCGATATACTGCTTTATCGCATCCAAGCTATTAATCTAATCTTATTGTATAATCATCATTTGAAACCATAGGATTTGCCTTGCCGGAACATTATATACAGATTTTATTTCTGTAGTGGATTTGCTTAAAATGGAGATAAATCACATACTGTATTTTTGGAAATCATGTCTCTGCAATGAGTCATACAGTCTCTAGTGCATTGTTGGAGAGCAAGTGTCCACCATACTCAAAAGGGGCACAACCCAATTCACTTGTATGTCAGTAAGACGGTACGTCAGAGTGAAACCAGACCTTCAGTGCTCCAGTGTTGTTTTAGTTATTATTCACCCACTGTCTCATATTTCTATATAATACATATTTTATAAAATGGAACAACTCGTTTATTCTGGTACTAGAAAATTATGGAGAGAAACATTACTCAGACCAGTGGCTTCCACAGTGGGATGCACTAGACAATCCACTGTGGTGCAGGAAGAAAACATTTTTTGTAACATTAATAAATACACAAAGATAAGCACCAGTTATCTTTATCTCATTCTTTTTAAATCTCTGTTTCTGTGCATGTTTTATAACGTATACCAGTACAGCACATGTACATAATTTATACATAAATATACACATATCAGGGATGCATGCTCAGGATTGTGTGATCAAAAAAGTTTGGAGACCATTGATTGAGATCACTTCAACTATTAGTAAACAGAACAATACAGCAACCAGGAAGGGAAGAAGTTTAAAAGGCTTTTCTTCACAATTGCAGTTTTGCCCAGCACTGTGAAATCTGGTTGCAACTGTTACTCTAATGGTGCTGCAGCCTCCAATCATACATGTTACTCAAAAAAAAAAAAGTCAAATACAGACTTCTTCCATTGTATGTCACTTCAGCATTAATCCATTTTGAAGCTTCCTAACTTAAAAAAAAAAATTGAGTATCTTACAAGAAATATGCATCTTCAAATGGCTATTCCAATGATGTGCCCAACACATCTTAATTTTTGTTCCTCTTCTATATACATGTTCTTTTACCCCCAACCAAGGACAATTAACCAACTGGCCATATGAACGTGCAATATAAAGTGTGAGCTCCAAAAAAAAAAAAAAGTAGAAAAAAAATTTAGGACTTATAATTAACTCAGCTACTTTAAAGGATAGTACTGCATATAGTGCCCATAATGAAGCTTCTCAGTATATCTCTAAATATTCCATAAAGTTAATTCATATTATCTAATACTCCACCACTATTTTAAACTTAGTTTTACTAATATCTCATAGCTGTTTCCAGTACCAAAGCACATTCAAATTAGCCTCTGTCAACTCACTAGTTTCAGAGACTATGAAATAAATGGGTTAATGAACACTCACCGTTGCTATTTTCTCAATATATGTCTTCATAGTTTTCACAATGACTTTTCTGTCCTGTCCAAAAGGAAACAAGAAACTCAAATGTGCCTATAGTTCCAGTGACTCTGAATAACTAAACTGTTATTTACATCTTCAAAGAGATAACCTTCAATTTGCTTACTAAAGCAAAGGGTATTTACCAAAGTCTCACATTTGAACTATTAGTCAACCCCTAGAAACAGTGTGAAGAGTTAAACCTGAACTGTTAAAGACTCCATCCCAGGGAGGTTCTGTGGTATGTTTACAAGTCCAGCCCACCAACAGGAGATGCCAAAAAGGGCAACTTAAAACCAAAGTCAAAACTGCACAAAACCACCCCACCATGTAAGTTCACCTATATCTTGTTCATTACTTACAGAAGTAAGTACGTACGTACTTCAGATTTTCCTTTGGAAAGAAACTTATTTAACAGGACTTGAAACTTTAAAGTAGCAAAGACTCTAGCCTGTTGCAAAACTCCTTTACTAGCAAGACAATAAAGGGCAGAAAGTTGGGTTTTTTTGGCAGAAAGTTTCCTCAGTGTTTGTAGTTTTGCCTCTTGCAATCACTGCCCAGTCTTCTTTAGACTCATTACTACCCCTAGAACCTAGCAACTTCATATTTTCTGCTCTCTTAACAAGCAGACTGTTTTCATAAATTATCTTTTTTTACATACAGAAAAAGATAGGAGGCATTACAATATTTCCAAGAGATGATGGCATATGTTATATCTGAAGTATTTCAGCATGCTCTATCAGCAGAAGAAACTACAACACAGTTCCTATTACATTTTCTCAGCATTCCAAGGCCAAACATCATTCCACATTATGACTTCTTTACTGTCCTCTCCTACTGCCAATTTCACCTGCATTATGAAATTTACAGGATAAATGAATGGTCAATACTCTTAAAATGGAAAAGCTTTATGCATCATCTCCAAGAACTCCGCTAAAAATACAGGGAAATGCTTCTGCTATAGAAGTTCTAATGAAAGCATTAGATTCACAAAAAACTGCTGCTTATATTAGCCAACAGGTAAACTGGGGCCACTTTTTATCCTGCTCTTGTACACTTAACTGCATCAAGATGCGCGCTGGCAGAAGGACCCATGTGAGTCTCAGACTAGACTATTACTAAAGAGGACTGGGTAGACAGAAACCAGACAATACCTTGGGAGTCCCATGCCATAAGCAGTGCATTGCTACTCGGGCTCCATCGTGAGTGTGTGCCAGGTAGATGACAGCCTCTCTGATAGCTTCTATCATTTCCTGGGGAAGAAAAGGTGATAAAGCAAAAAGGTGAAAGAAAATGCCTGAGAAATCTCAAGGCAGGTGGGTGAGGGCATGAAAGGATTTTTTCTCTGCCCACAACACTATAAAGAGCATCACTGGCTCTACAGAACCACTCTCATTGCCTTGACCTATGAAAAATGTCCTCAAAAGGAGTCCAAAACACTGTAAATTACAAACTTTCTCCCTTCAAAATTACATTGTTTATCATATTCATCCTATGAAATGAAAACAGTATTGAAGCCTGTCAGTTGTCCTATTACAGAAAATTGAAGGAAAGGTGCTCAGAACTGAGACAGATACTAGAGAAGACAAAGACAATCATTCATTTAGGAAGAAAAACTTTGCAGGTGATGCAATTTATTTATACATACAGAGTATTGGCCAGAAAGCAAGAAGAAATAAAAGGCCATTTAAGCACCAGGCAATGTTATAAATCGGGTATGACAAGATTCAGCTAGAAGTTATGTCTTAATATCAAAGGAATGAGGTTCTGAAGCCATTTGACAAACACCACTATCAGTCAAAAAAGAAAAACCAAACCAAACCAATCCCTGCCGAGATACCAGATACTACTTCTGTTATTATCCGATAGTTTTCTTTGACATGAAGCTCCTACCTATCTCCTTTTCTATCCCTTGCTGCTTCTTGCTCCCTAGTCAAACGTTCCAAGCATTTTACCATTTATTTAGAAGCTGCTCAGTCACAACATGATTGGTGTCACTAGCTATATGCACAGGCAGGAATAGATCTACAGAAGGTATTTCCAAACCCTGGAGAGAATATCCATATACTAACATGTCTGCACAAAAAGCCAAGCAAGAAGGAAGAGACATGCCCTTACTCCTGTGATTCACACGAGACTGAGAATCCAGAAGCATTCTCTGATGAAGCATTACATGAAACCACACACAGGAACATTTAATTAGGTAAGATCTGGACTCAGAATAGACCACAAATAGTCCACCTCACTACCCTTAGCTTTGGGTTTGTTAACAGTAAGAAATAAGAGTTCAGGAGTCCAGTCCAGCAGAAGTAGGTAAGAGACAGCAAGTCTAGAAGGCTCCACCTGGTCTGGAATGAGATGGTGTTGAACTGCAGAACTAGGGCGAGGCTGATGGACACAGCTTGAAGACAAGTGAAGTAAGTATCAGCTGATACAATGTCACATCACACAGATGGACTTAGACCTAGTTTTTGCAAGAATGGTTGTGGCAAGCTTAAAACTGGAATTTAATATGGGCATAATGATACAAGCCACATGCTTGGTTCATGAGGAGACACAAGACAAAGTTTTGGCTGCTGACAGAAGGGCCCAAACTGATTGTATTTTGGTCAAGAATTTCTTGGATAATGGCTAGAAGTGGTTAAGAAACTACACACTGCAAAACTAAACTACTGGAAGCAATGTGCCTGGCTTTAATTATTCCCCAGATACTGAGAAGGATCATTTAGCATGGAGAGAGAAAACATCAAAGTAATTCCACTAGATTTTTTTTTTTTTTTAATTCAAGTATCACAAACACTATTGCTTTTGTGTGAAAGTTCACTGTGACTGTAAATCTCCATACAACACTACTCCCCAATCATCCATCTGGAATCACCAGATGTGTTAAACTATAAATGTAAGATGTGTATTTTCGTCTAGTTACCTTAGAACCTTTCACGACAAGATTAAAAAACATTCCACTGAAAGGCAAAAGATGACAAAAACCAAGACATACTTACCGATCTTTGTTTTGGAAGACCATAAGTGAAAAAGTCCAAAAATACTTTATGTACCAGTGAATGCTTTATCACAGCCTCTCTGTATTTGGGAAGAGGAAAATAAGCAAAAAGTCCCCCACAAGCAATGGTTTTAACAGAAGCTAGCAATACTTCATTTGAATTCAAAAAAGAAAAATTTCGGCAGCATGGTGTGCAGAAAACACATAGTCATCCTGGATGAGATCTTTAGCATTTACAATGTGTGGAAGGTTCTACCAAAACTTACAAATTCTAAAACCTAGCAAAGTACTTTCTCCTAAAGACCACTGGAGAAGCTTATCCAATAACGCATTATGGAAGCACACCATACTGTGGGATTTCTATGGATTGTTTGACAGGGGCGGGGGATAATTTTGAACTCCACTTCTATAAAGTAAGATAAGATATTCATTATGACACTTTGGATGAAACCATTGTTAGTTACTATACAGCACAACAATGTTACAGTTTGAAAGAATATCAGTATCACTGTCATCTGAGCTTAGAAGAGTATCAATATCACTATCTGTTTGTATATCAAAACCAAACCAGTTCATGCTAGATTGTCACATCTGAAATCAATTTTTGTCCTTACTTTTGTGCCATTGGTGTGAGAATCTGTTTCATTTCATCCAAGATAGCCTCCCTCTTTTCAGGCTGGGCTTCTAACACTTTATCCAGTGTTGGGACAACTGGTGTCTGAAATGAATGCACAGTCAGAGGTTTAATTGTTCCCAGTAAGTACCAGAGTTCATAGAAAATTATAATCTTTAGTCTCTTTTCAATCAAAATTCATGAACAGTGTAACAAACTTAATTTTCTACAAAACTAACAGTTTTTACCATTTTACAAATAAAAAGCTTATCTACTTCAAGTATGTCAGCAGCTGTACACATACTGTTTCTACAAATTGAATATTCATCATTAGCAAACAAAAGGTACTTCTATGGTCTGAACTGTTTTTTTGTCAATTATGGTCAGTTCTTCACGAGACTGTCAGATACAATGTAAAATACACAAGACTGGCATTGTGTTAAGGTACTCCTGAGCTAAGCAGAAATCCTGCTTGACAGCATGCACGTGTCAGAGGGCAATACAACAATAAGTCAATTAACTGAGAAGTTAACCAAAGCCCAGGAAATTCCAGTTCAAGAACAGCAGAAAGGAGGAATATATACCACATACCAGGAAGTACTTCTGTATTTAAGGTATCTCATCTAAACAATTACAGTGGTAACTCTTGTAAAAGAATCTGTTGTTAGAAGAACAGTCTGATTAGATAGAAAGTTAGAAGAAATGTATTTCTAACCATCCCTGCTCGGGGCAGGGGAAGGCAAGGGTAGACAGTTGGAGGCAGGACAGGGAAAATGAACTGCACATTTCAAAACTCCAAAACAAAGCCAAAACTTAAGCCGAAATGGCACACTGTCTCTAGATACAGACACATTCTGCCCACACTCAGTTCTCACAAGTCATAAAGGCACTTCTGACACAACATCAACCTACAGCATTAGTGGGGAATTAAGCCTAAATTTTACCTCAGCAAGGATGACCACTTTAGGCTAGCCACTCTGACATTATGGTAACTGCAACTATATGATATCAGACTGTTTTTGACGAGCACATCAAGCTCATACATGAACATAACATATTTGACATAGTTCAAACTGAAAAAACATAATCATTTAGTCTAGAATAGAAATGTGCAAGTAATCATAACATTTAAACATGCTAAACTAGACTACATCTGGATAGCTCACAGAAAGAAATGTAATGCAAAGAAAAAGAAGGTAAGATAGGTAAGGTATTACTAACATAGTATCTTAGATGCTAAAACTTCTTACAGTAGAAAGTATTGAAACATCACCTTGTAAACCTGGAAAGTGTTCCCATATAGTTCTTCTGTCAGCATATTCCTCTGTTCCAGAATGGCTTTGTCATTATATGCATATTCCACTACAGCAGATGCTTCAGAATGACGGAGCATTTTTTTCACGTGGCCTTTAAAACTTTTTATTATTTCTGCAATTTGTGGTTTTGTCCTGTTTCACAGGCAAAGACAGATATCAAGAGTTCGAACTCCAGGGATAAGCTGGCCTATCAACAGTTTTATTTTTGGAAGCACATTTAGGTGATAAGTTTTAGCACAGAAACCAGGAAATATATGCATCTGGATTAGCCTTATGTCATTTACAAAAATATGGCGAAAAAGCCAGGAATTTGGAGAAATCATCAGGCATTTTAAGGGAAAGAAAAGATACCAGTAGGTAAATTCTATAGAATAAAGGATGCCTTCCTGAAACACTAAGCAGAGAAAAATTTTAAAAGTCAGTTTTTTGTATAAGGCTAAGATCAACTTTGGGCATGTATTTGAGCGTTTTTTTGGCATATGTTTTCCTCAATGTGTACAGATTTAGCTTTACTTTTTGCAAAAGGAAAACTGCCGTTAGCAATACCAGACACACTCCTGCCTCATCACTATTATAAAAATGTTTCCAGACACATCTTTTTACTCATGATCAATGCACTATAGATTAAGAGCAGCATTCACACTGGAAATGAAACAATGCAACACAGCTAAGCAAATTCACTTCATACTCACCCATACATAAGAAACTTCTTCACAATATTTCTAGAATACTTTGACTTGCTCAACTCTACTAGGCTATCTAGAAGAAGAGAAAGACATTCAGCTGGTTTGATTTTTTGCTACATTAACTCTACAAAGTAAGTTTTAAGAGCTCACTGGGAACAATGCATAAGTTCAGCAGAAAGTTAAAAACATTCAAGAGAAAATAATATGGCTTGTTTTAATGCATCCTAACAACACAGAAGCATACAGATAAAATGTAAGTTGGAAGTACCTTTCAGTTCTTCAAATGTCTCTTGCCTTTGCTTCTCATTACCATACTGAATAAAGCACTGGATCACTCGAGTTGAATCATGTGCAAACGCCAGCTACAGGACAGAGTCGTTACATTATGCTAGGGCATTCAAACGGTATTATGCATGAAATATATTTAAATGCACTTGCTCTCCCATACAGTTTTACACCACACGTAGCATTTAATGCCATTTATAAAAGTAGTTACCTGCCTGTAACAAATTAAGTTTTAAGGTTTTTACTGCTCTAAGCACTCTGTCGAACAAAACATAGACAATGCTTGGAGTTGCTCACAATTAAGGACATGCATCAAGGTTCCAACACTGAAAGAGAACCATGAAATGACATCTTGTTTTCTCTCATGTTCTTTGCAATTTCAGAGTGAGTGTGACAATACAGTTCTACTTTGGTATGGAATACCAAGAATCACTTTAAAATCCAACATATAATTCACTGCAAATGTATACATTTCAAGAATGAAGTGAAGAGACTGTTTAGAATAGTTAAGTATCAGGACATTAACTTCTTGAAAAGAAAGCTGCAAATTAACAATTGTAATTTATCAAAACTCTGTGTGGTTGTCTTTGAACTTCAGTTAAAACAGAGTTTCACTGGACTAAAGAGCTGCTTGGCAAAACAGACAGCCTTACAATAGCCAGCTGATAGACTAAGCATCCCAGGACTACTGTCCTGAAATCCAAGTGCCAAATGCAGGCTTTCAACCCTTTTTGTTCTTTTTTTCCCTCACAGTTTAAAAAAATTCCCTGTAACTTTTGGAAGAACAGGTTAGTACTATATTATTGAAAATTCATTTATATTTCACCATTCTTTTAAGAAGCTTTTGTGAATTTGTGCACTATGGCATCAGTTTTGCTTACACTTTTAATTTTTCCATGAAGAAGCTTCTGCAGTTCATTCATTAGCTTTTCTCGCTTCTCCTTATCGCATTTCTTCCTACAAGCAAAAAGTAAAACAATCTTAATTGAGAAAGCAGCTTTTTTGTAGTATGATTCATTTATATCTATAAATTATGAAGCAAGGCAGTACAAAATAAAGTTAGCTCCTGCTAATCCAAATTTACATTGTCATTTGTTAAACCTGTACATAAATGCAATTAGCAGTTTCAGTTCCTAGAAACCAAACCAGATTTCCACATTTCAAAATTATTCTTTTCTGAGTAACAATATTATTAAAAAGAACAAACTCAAACCTGCAGCCAGATCCAAAGATCTGTAAGCATCTTACAGCCAAAGCTGCAAAGCACAGACACTTAGAGCAAGTAAAATTAACTCCTCCTTCTGATGTGGGGTCCCAGTTCTAAAATTACAGTTGCCCAAAAAGACTATACAAACCTCCACAAAAAAACTCATGCAGTGATTCCACTGCAAGATCAGGCTGAATCAGCACATGCTCTGTGCTTCAGGATTCAAAAAGTAAGACAACTCCTTAAGCATTTACTCAGAAATTTTAGCCTAAAATACCAGTGAGCTCAATCTAGACATTTCTAGCACTGTGGGTTACCACACTCTGCTTGAACCATCTACAAAATTGCATGTAATGTTATCTTTACCCATAGAATTTCACTGTGGAAACACAGTTTCACACAATTACAACAGGAGAAAGAGAGTCTTCTTGCAACTTATGACCAAAAGCCAACTGAATGAAAGGGGGAAAAAAAAAAAGTATTATTACCTTCTCACACTTTCCCATATTTGCTTTGATTTTACAATTATGTCATAATTACTTTTATCGTTAAGTTGTCTGGTTTGCTTTAACTCCTTCTTTTTCTTTTTGAAGTCATTCCACTTCGGCTTCTTAGAATCTGACCCTGAAGACAAAAATAAATACATTTTCTACAGTCAATAAAAGAGGAGCAATGGAATCCTTTATTAGTATAAACTGTGACAGCTCTGTGACTTGAATTGCTAACAATTCAGGAGCTTTGCCTGCAGTTACCCAGTTAGCTAATATGACAATGTAAATATTTAATAAGTATGGTAAGCTAGTAATTTCCATTTCTAGAATACTGGAAGAACAAGGCAAACAACAATTTTGCCTCAAAGCTTTGTCAAAGGATGCATCGCAAACCTCTTAATAGCTTGAAATTTGATTCAAGATTCACCTAGCAGTCTGTGACTGCCCTGGGTAATTCTCCCTTTTTTATTTCATCCTGTACTCATACATATCTTTTCCCTCTCAAAAGAAGAGCCCTAACTCAAACATACATATCTGAAATCTCACAGAAAGGAAAAAAGTTAAAGCCTTTTTATATGCTTAATCTCTTGATTCAAATTCCTTAAACATGGGATATTACTATAAAACAGTTACACACTGCCACACAACAAACTCAGATAGGTGACTTTCTATAAAGAGCCACAAATGAGTTATGGAAAAAACTTACAGTATTGGATTTTATTCATACCTTGACAAAAACGATCATCTTATATGACATGGCTTCACAGAAGCAAGTCATGTTAACTATTACTTCTATATGGAACATTAAAGACCCAGCCGTAGATTTTTAGACCTTAAAGCACCACCTGTTGGTATTCAGCAACATGCAGTTAATTGTCTTACTCGTCCAAGAGCCATGCTCTCCTTTTACAAAGTGTATTATCAATTTTTTCTATCGGTCTCCTAAATTAATAGTAACAAGCAAAAACAGTAACACTTTGCTTTGAGAGTAGTGCCACTGTGCAATACACAGCAGCTTTCAGTTATTCTCATAAATAATATTTATATGTTTGTCTGTGGTTTTGTGTTTTTTTTTTTTTTAAAAGCAGCATAATATGAACATTCTGTTGCTATTAAGTTTCCAGACATCTAGTGCATATTCCGTGCGAAGCCATTCTGCAAACATGCAGCAACAGCAACAATAAAATACTCAACACCTTCTACTGTCCTTCAAACAACTATCATTTTTCTGCAGAACTTCAGAATCCCTCACGTAAGATTCCACTTCTCATTTTACAGTGCTGTATAACTGTCCCAGTAAAGCTTTGCTTCACAGCAGAGGAAGGAACAACATGAAGTTCTCATGTACCAGAACCAAAGTTAAAAGGGAAATCCATTTAAACAGCAACAAAACTATACATTTATTTAGCCTCTCTATAAACACAAAAAGAAGTTGTAAAATGTAAAAAGCAGTAACAACATTGATGCCATCTTTTTTTTTTTTCTTTTTTCTTCCTTTTCAAAAGAAGTGACTAAATAGTTTTGTCACAGAAAAAAAAATAATATAAAGGATATTTAATTTTGTTTCATGAATTTTTGCATTCCAAATTTTATAGCCAGTACTTTTAGAATAGAGGATTAAATTTCTGGAAAGGTCTATGAGAAACTCTGTATGTTCCAAATTTGCATGAAAACAGCCAGTTTCAAGCTAGCCACTTAATCTTGTCATTAAAATAATCATAGCCAATGGCATACCAGTTATTTAAATTTGCTACTGTATCTTTACTTTTGACTTCCAAGAAAATTCATAATCGTCAATTCTCATGACTCTGGCCTCAAGCTTAGTCAGATGAAGTCAATTTTTCCACAGCAAAGATTAAACATGAAGTAAGTTTGGAGTCATTCAGACAATTTGGAAAGGCAGGGAGAAAGAGGAAGACCTAGATGAACAATATGTTTCCTGAACTCTAGTTTCCATTGATATCCAGGCTTAAAAATCTGCTTACCTCCCTCTTCACCATCCTGGAGCTTCCTCTTCCTTGCAAGCTTTTCTGATTGCTGTTTATTCTTGAATTGTTTGATACTAGCTCTTCCAGGTCTTAATTGTCCCTTCACAAATTTTTTGGACATGGATTTAGGCTTTCCCTCCTCATCTCCTTTGTTAAGGAGTTTCTTTGGTGGACCTGAATCTATTAACCAACAAAATAGAAATTAAAATGTTATCCTAGAGCTAATGTTGCTTCAAAATAACAAATTATTACTGTAACAAGAATTAAACCACTTTGTAATAACAATTATATATATATCAATAATTCTTATATGTTTCTCAAAGTCAGCATTTTCATTGCAGTCCCTGGGTGCCACAGTTTCCCCTAGGGAAGTTTTGCCCAGGCATTATTTTCTGGGCAGCAGTAAAATGGCCCAGGCATAAAAAGGATTATTCTAAATTAAGAATTTCACTACCTCTGACATCAGTCAATCCCCAAATCATCTCTCCAGTTTATGATCAGAATTGTTTTGACATCATCTGTTTTAAGCAGAGGACAACAAACACTGAAAGGTATCTTTTCAATCCTAACCCACAGCAGTTCATACAACCTGGTCTCAACTCTCAAATAAACTTTTTCTTAATGTGGAAAAGCAAAGTCTCAAATCAAGAAGTTATCAACTTCAAACCTTTTTAATTAAAAGAGTATTTTAGGTCAATCAAATAGAGCTGAAGGAGCTGCAGTACAATCTATTTAAAGCATTTCATCTTTACTTTTTCCAGGTTATTTGATCATACAGTCAGTATGGTTTTGAATGCAAGATAGAATCAGAGAATGACTGAGGTTGGAAGGGACCTCTGGAGGTGATCTGGTCCAACCCTCCTGCTCATACAGGGCCACCAAAAGCTGGTTGCCCAGGACCACATTTGGGCAGCTTTTGACTATCTCCAAGGTGGGAGACTCCACTATCCCCTAGGCAGCCTGTGCCAGGGCTCAGTCATCCTCACAGTAAAGAAGTCTTTCCTGATGTTCACAGGGAACTTCCTGTGTTTCAGTTTGTGCCCACTGCCTCTGGTCCTGTCACCGGACACCACTTAGAACAGCCTGGCTCTCTTTGCACCCTCTCTTCAGGTATTTGTACACATGACAAGACCCCCTTTCAGCTTTCTGTTCTCCAGGGTGAACTGCTGCAGTTCTCTCAGCCTTTTCTCAGAGAAGAGATGCTCCAAACCTTTCATCATGTTCGTGACCCTTCGCGGGGCTCTCTCCAGTATGTACATGTCTCTCTTGTACTAGGGAGCCCAGAACTCGACACGGCACTCCAGGTGTGCCCTCACCAGTGCTGAGGAAAGGCAAGGATCACCTCCCTCCACCTGCTGGCGGCACTCCTAATGCAGCCTAGAATCCAAGTAGCCACCTTTGCCACAAGGGCACATCTGGCTCATGTTTAATAGTCCCAACGCCTTTTCTACAAAGCTGCCTTCCCCCAGCATGTACTAGTGCATGCAGTTGCCCCCCTCCAAGTGCAGGACTTTGCCCTTCACTCCCTGTTGAGCTTCACGAGGTTCCTGTCGGCCCATTTCTCGAGCCCACTGAGGTCCATCTGGAGGACAGCACAACCTCTGGTGCATCAGCCACTCCCTCCAGTTCTGTGTCATCAGTAAGCCTGCTGACGGTACAGTCTACCCCATCATCCAGATTATCAATGAAGTCATTGAACAGGACTGGACCCAGTATTGACTCCTGGGCTACCCTGCTAGTTACAAGCCTCCAACTAGATTTTGTGCCACTGATTACCACTCTCTGGGCCCAGTCATTCAGCCAGTTTTCAATCCACCTCACCGGCTGCTCATGCAGCCTGTAATTTATCAACACCTCTGTGAGAATCTTATGGGAAATGCTGTCAAAACATCCACTTCTCCTCACTCATCTACCAAGCTAGTAATTTCATAAGTTTACCAAGATAAAAATTAAAATTCAGCATTCCTGTGCAGAACAATATCACTCAGCCAGGACTCCTACTAGGGAGTCTTTCCCTTCTTACCATTATCTTTTTTAAATTTCCTTTTCCCACGTGACACTTTTCCACGAGGTGCTTTTCCACTCTTCCCCAAGAACTTCTTGGTACCCTTGTTTTCCATTGTGACAACACTGCAAAAGGTGCAAGAGACAACATTATTGGACCACCGTGGCTCCCTTGCTAAGGATGTGAGAAAGAGACAGCCTGCGGTTTGCTGAACACAACTTAACACACTTGACGGAATTAAACCCTTCCCAGTGGCGGTCGCCCGTCCCTTGGTGGGCAGTGCGGGACCAGAAGAGGTCGCCCACAGGCCAGTCAATACGGAGGCTCAACTAAGCAAAGACCGCGGTTCAGTGGCCCTGGGCGGCCGCGGCCCCAGCCCCGGCCGTGCTCCCGCT
>NW_009606123.1:0-15200 GCF_000690535.1 Cariama cristata | reverse complement strand
CGGGTCATATGTAATACACATACAGGCAAAACAAAGAGGAATTTTTATCATACATTAAAAAAATTAGCAGTCGTAGAAAAGAAAATAACTGAATTTCAAACTTCTGAAAATGCTTCTGGAGAAAACAGCCAAAAATTAAATACTACTTACAATACTGTTCATCTGCTGTGAGAAGACACAAATCTATCAAAACCTTTTATTCCCATATTGCTCATTTTATACTTTGTCCCACTGCTGAAACTCGGAACATGCCTGTAGGTTGCCTGGTGCCACCTGAAACCCACAGCACCCTCTCACGTACTCGGCCTGTACAGATGGGGAAAGCTGAAGGGTTGTGACCAGACTTCACTCTTCCTTTATAAAAAAGGGGATGCAAGAGGAGTCCCAACGTATTTGTTAATGTACTGAAAATGGAACCATTTCACTGTCAGTATTAAAGCAGCTGTGCTGTGAACTGACAAAGCCCATAAGCCCCTTAAGCATGACAAAGCATGACAGCATTTGAAGCCCACAGCTGACCAGAACAAAGAGTTACATTCAGACAATTAAAATGACATACCGGCTTATGTATTTGGAAGACTGGGGCTCATTTCCATTTTTATTTCTGTTGCAGGTAGTTGTGTAGAAGTCAAATAAGGTATCACAGAGGACAGAGCATTTATGCTATAGCTCATTACAAGTTTTTTTTACCAAAGCTGCAACACCACAACTTAAAAATAAAACAACCCCAAGAAAACCAAACACAAACCCCAAACCAAACCCCTACTGTTCACCA
Source organism: Cariama cristata (assembly GCF_000690535.1). Classification (NCBI taxonomy): domain Eukaryota; kingdom Metazoa; phylum Chordata; class Aves; order Cariamiformes; family Cariamidae; genus Cariama; species Cariama cristata. Next base: position 14,425 of record NW_009606123.1, on the reverse strand, counting down.
CATCTTGCTTTTATTTTAACCTCACTGACAAAACAGTGTCTAGAATCGGTAACATCAAGCCCAACAGTACAAAATATTTGATCAAAATATTCTTACTATGATTTAGAGGGACATTGCTGCAACTCAATGGTTGTATTTTCCCAAGAACTTAACTTGAAGTCAATTTCTCTGTAGAATGGCAATATGAAATCATCTTTCTCCCCTCATTTTTAGTTATGGTTTGCAGACTAATAATCAATGTCTTAAAGGTCTTCAAATGTTTGGCAATACAATACTTGAAACATCTGTATGCAATAGAGGTGAGTTCTAAGTTAGCACCCGTGCAATGAAAAAAGGGGTGGATCAAGAGTACAATCTATAGTTGACCACTCAGGATGGATGGGCAGTTGTTAAAGGCTAACAGGAGGCCCAGGAATGGGTACTTCAATGGAAGATATAATGAGAATTTCATGTAAAAAACTAAAATCAAATGGTTGCTTGCGTCTTCTTGTGTGCACATTTAATTTATAAAAGCTTTTTTCAATTTCTAAAGTAACTAATTTAAACAGCTTTATGATTTACGTCAACATTCTGTAGCCCTCAAGTACAAAAATATAAATACAAACTGTTTAAACAGTATCTTTAATGAGATTCTGGCAGTAGTTTTTTTTAATCTAACAAGACACATCACGTAACAGGTCTGCCACTGAACTTGCTTAGAGTAAAATCAGCTTCAATATGAAGCTGTTAAGGTATCAAAACCCTGCTTTTTACATGCTAAATATCTTCAGCAAGTGTGCACTTAAACACAGCAATGAACTTAACTCTAAGAATAACTAAATACATACATGAAAGTCTGCATGTGGAACATAATTCATAGAACTGGTTACAACAAACGATTACCTGCATTTCGTTAATTTAAAAATGGTACAAATCATGCAAACCAATTCTAAAGATAATGCAAAGAAAGCTACCAATGTTTGCAAGAAGTGTTCAACTAAACCAAAATTACATTAAATGAAATACGCATATTTACTAGCCAAGATCTATCACTATTTCAAAGAAGCAGAGGTAAAATCTTCAGGTTTTGAATGTCAGTTAGACTGCAAAATGTCATTGCTCTTGCTTAATGCAGAAGCACATGCTTAGAAGCCCAGAACTGCTTATTCAGAAAAAGTCTGCTGACAATAGCTCTGGCTTCCCTAGAATCAGAGATGCTGCATGGATTAAAAAGAGCAGCGATTTGCAAGAATCAAAGGCAAAGGCACCCTATTCAGTTAGCCAAAATGGTAGCATTCCCTTTCTCATAAGCATGAAGATGGTAATGGGGCGGATGATAAACATTTCTACAAAGGCAGCATTTTAAATGTTATCATTAATTTCCCATTTTGTAAATGCCCTTAGCAGACACCAGCTTGTAATAGTTTATGTATAATATTAACCTGCAGGATGAACCTGGGATTTTATTTGTCCTGATTTACAAATAAAGACTATTACTAATGCTTTAAAAGACTACTTTTACTATCTAAAAAGTTTAACTCCTGTTTTCCAATATTTTACACCTCAGCTGGACTACCATCTCATATTGTTTCAAACATCTAACACTGCTTACTGGAATTTTATAAAAGTTGTACCTCATGTATTAAGCAGCAGGCAATAACAATGGTCTTTCCCAGCACAGCTGCATCTGGCTGGCTACTGAAAGATTAGGAATATTTCTAAAACACAGGAAAACTCATGCAGTTTGGTAAAGTTTGCCATCATTTCACAGTTTAAGTTTCCTTTAGTCATTGCACTTCTGTTGATAGTCCTGTTTTTTTTAAATATTATTCTGAATCCGAATTTGAACCAGCAATCTTCTTTTTCTTCTTTTTACCATGTTTCTTGTGTTTCTTTCTCTTTTTTGTTTTATCCTAAAAAAAAAAAAAAAAAGAAATGGAAGTTATTGTATAATAAAATTGCCATCTATTAAATTCTGCTAAAGCAAAATGACAGCACAGAAAGGATATCTTAACAAAGATATTTCAAAAGAGATTTCTGTAAAAGCTGATTTGAGAAATCACAAAAAGAAAATCCATATTTTACCCAGTAATTTGCACTATTCTGAGCAGTCTTCAATTTATCTCCATCATAGTCTGGCTATTTCACACCTCTCATTACTGTCACTATTACATTTCCTAATATTTTAAATGATTTTCAGTGCTCTACACATTTCTGAGAAAGTAATAAGGAAGTGCTTTGACAAGCAGTGACATCTTATACACGTGGGAATAAGTAGGATGTTTACAGATTTTAAAGTAAGCGCTTATATTTACTGTCCAAAATTAAAAAGTTCAACACCAGCACTTGCACCTCATTTAAAATAAATCAACTATGATCTCAACTGTAAATATGAATACACTCAATTAACCCTACTGGATTCAGTCCTGAAGTTATTATCCTGATCACCATAGTACAGAAGCTGAGAGATACAATCTTGTCTTTTTGCAAGCAGAATTTCAACTGGAATTTTTGAATAGATGTGATGTTATGTAAACAAAACAATCTTGGTATAAAAGCTTTGTTTTATATATATTACTTACACACACAATTCTTCTAAGAAAAAAACCTCACAATCAGTCACTAGAAATTTTATGGCAAACAGCTTATATGATTATGAAAAAACAAACAAGTTGTACAGAAAATGTGTATTGAGTATATTGATACTCCTATGCTCTTATTTTTTGGTGACTAATGTAAACCTTCCCTTCACCGTAACTCGTTGAGACAACTGAGATGTCTAATTAGGAACACTGCTGGTGACAGGGGAGACAAAAAGATATACAGACACCTTGAATGGGCATTTAGGATCTCAAAATCACTATAGTCTTGAGGAGCCTCAGGTACATGTGATGAATCTGGGTTCTAAATAAATCACTACTGAACCTTCCTCTCACTTTTACCAACAGAAACAAATCAACAAAATTGAGAAAACAGGTTGCTGATGCCTTTTTATTTAGTTGGGGGGAAAACTGTATTAGTGTAGATGTTGCAGGGATTATGCCCTAAGGCCCTTTTCATGGTCTGGTAGAGGGGGCTTACCAAGGAAGAAATATTCACAACACTAACAAAGGAACAGCACTGACGTCTGTGTGGCAAACTGTTACCCTACCCGATACTATACAGATATTAGTAGTTCTAGTAGGTTGATACAGGGTAAAATGTATGCTACAGTAAGTGTTAAACTTATATAAATCTCAAATCATATATATCTATATAGGTAAAATAGTGACAAATTCTTCCTTTAATTCAACAATTGAAAAAGTGAGTTCAGCAAGTAAATAGAGAATTTGTTAATTTAGATTCATGTGACAGTAGACTTTTGCTATAAAACATTTGCATTACTGAAAAATGTGAAATCAGAAATTAAGCAAGTAAACAGTATTTATATCCTAAAACTACAGCATGAGTAAGAAGGATACTTGCTGTTTTCTCTTTTTCCTCATTGTTTTTCTTCTTTTTTGCTTGCACCTAAAAAAATTAAATCAAATGTAACAGGAGAGCAGTTTTGGAAATGCTGTTTTAAATAGAAGTTTGAGCTTTTGTTGCATATAAATGAATGATGGCACAACAGTGGTAGAACATACTGAACAATAATGCATGAAGAAACACTGGTTATCTGTGTTATACTCTAGAATACGCATTATCCTATAAACATCTGATTTGGGAACACACTCTGCTTTTAATGCTCAGCAGAACGAAAAACAGCAGAGATATAAAGGTAAAATTACTAAGCTAATAATGTGGCAAAAATTCTTAATGAAAAAATGCAACACATTGGAACCTTCCCAAATGTTGTAATCCTAGAAGAACACAAATCCTCAAAGTAGATATACACAAGGGTGAGAGTAAGATTATTATGTCAAAATTTTTTAAATTCGCTGGAAAAAGAAGTCAAAAAATTTTAGCCCTCTTGAAATCTGCCAGTCTATTCACAAACGTCAGAGAGAAATTTTGTGAAGGACACTATACCAAAACTAGCCTCATTTCACTGAGCTCTAAAATATCCATAAAAAGCTGAAAATGTTCAGGAAAATTAATTCTAAATTAATATTGCAGGTGACAGGAGCTGTACTAAACAATTCTTACTAGAAGTTTTTATTAAAGAGAAAAATACAAACAACTTTGTGCTGTGCTTTTAAATTCAACTGTACAGAGCAGAACAGTTTCAACAATATATTAAATTTAAGCTAGTTTGTTCATTGACTCATGTGAATCAGTAAGCTAAAAGCATTATAACATCTGAAATTGAGGTTTCACACTAACCTCCTCCGTCTGATCCGATTCTGATAAGGAATCTGATGATAAAGGTCCATCACCACGATCGGCTTTCTTCCTTTTCCTGTGGTGACTTTTGCCTTCCTACACAAAGTAATATATTTGTGAGTAAAGTCAGGCCTTTCAAATTTTCAAAAACTTCTGCTTAAAACTTTGATTGAAATATTATTTCTAAGTTGTGAAATATTTCCAACATTGTTGACAATAAACTAATTACTCTTCATCAACAAATTACCCTACCAACTGTTAAAATGCTTTTAGTGGAAATAGTCCTCTTCTGTATATTCCTTTCTCTTGCTACCAAGATGCAGCAGCCTTCTAAAAGTGAGTGGAATACTACTACAGTATACTCTCTTACTTTAAATAATAACACATGAAGGAGTAAGCATATGCAAATAAAACATTTCATCATTTTTAAATACTGAGTAAATGAAGATGTCTCAATATGCAATACAAACACTGTGGCTTCAGACTCTTGCTTTGTTGATGAAATCAAAATGAAAAAGCTCCCTCTATATCTGTGTCCAACCAGGACAAGCTGTCCCTGCCAGCTGCACTTCAACACTTCATATATAACCTCAGTATATTTAACAGACAGTCTTTTTTTAAAATTATTTTTAAAATTTTGATGCTGCATGAGATTGCTCTGATGAGCTACTTTTTGCCCTCTCCTCGCCCCCCTCTTTGCTCCGGACCAGGCAAAGCATTCCTAAAACTGAGGCTACTTTCTTCCACTCAATTTCTAAGGCCAGAAACTGAAATAATTATTGCTAATCATCTTTTTGCAAGGTGGGATCACGCATCTCAGCTGTGCTATTTAGTCTATTATAGGTACCTCAATCCTTTCCCAAAAGTACTCATGAAAAGTACATGATGCAGCCCATTTGAGAGATGGGGGATCTTCAGGTAGGGGAAGACCTCTAGTGCTCAAATGCCCTTTGCTTTCAGAAGATGTGTGAAAGTAGCATTAGAATAAGGGACTATGGTAAACACCTGGTCTTCAAAGAGAAGCTACTCAAAGTTAAAAGGAGTTGATGGGAAATGGAAATTCTGTGAAAGGGAAGCAGAAGCAAGGGGGGGGGGGGAAATCAACACATTTAGCTTATGCAACGGAGAATTTGTACATCAAAGTCAATACTGTTGACTGGAGTAGTAGAGGCTGATGCGATAAGCAAGGCAACTGGAGAGACTCTGAAAGCATTGTTAGTTTGCACAATGCGTAAAAATAACTAAAATTTAAGTCAACAAGATTATTTGCATGAAACATAATGGAAGGAAGAAAGTGTGTACAGATGTGTGTACAAAATGGTGAGGTGGTGGGAAGGAGAGAGGGCTTTCATGCTCAGAGAAAAGACAGAATAAGGTAATTTTTATTAAGCTAATACATTTTTCTCTGCAATTTTTCAAAGCTGTCATAAGTACAATATCTATAATTATGACTACATTTAGATAAATATATCCTCTGCTTGATGTTCAATTTACAGCAACAATCCAGTATCCTACCAGCCATGCCACTGAAATATCATCACACATATTTTTAGCTCAGTGTGAGTGCTCAAGATAAAACCCAAAATACTAGAATACAGCTGATCTACTACAGCAGATATAGATACTTTTTTCATTTACCTTCATAACAAGAACAGATTCAAGCAGTTTCCACTAACAACAATTACTAAATCAGGAGCTGAACCCAACTAAAAGTCTACCTCAAACTGGGGGTACTGAGTACCTTCTGACTGTGTAGTTTTGGACAGAAAATTTCCATAGGTGTAAATTGAGGCATTCAATATTAAAAACCAAAAAAGCCAAACCAATCAACCAACAATTGTGTTTATTATGTATGTAGGTAAAATGCAGTTCTGATCTAAGTATTGAAAGAGTAAAAATACCTTCTCTTTTTCGTAATCTTCCTTCGACCTTTTCTTTTTTGTGCTGTCCTAAATAGAAAGGAAAACATAAACCGTGACAAAATTATTTCAGGAAAAATGTAGAAATCCTCAAAGCAGTCTGACCCATTGTCTTTTCCTGTCCATTGATGGTCATTCTTCAAAGTTGTTCTTTCTACCTTGCAGTTAACAGAAAAATATGAAAAAGCTGTAATTTTGATGCAGCTGCTAATTTCCTGAACCAGCAGCGTGAAAAGGTCTGCGTGGAATCAGGTAACAGGGCACTTGCAGTAGACATAGAGAGCCTCTGGAAAGGATACCAGCTATCACTACTATAACCACATATGACATACGTCTAACATGTAACAGTCTAGAGTCTTTATTCTCTATCCATGCCCATCTCTGCTGATCAGGCAAGGGTTAAGCAGGTATTTCCATGGAGTTTTCTGCCTTCCAGTTTCAGCAGTAAGGGTATCTCTCTGCCCCTTTATGTAGCAAAAGTTTCAGACTCCCGTTAGCACAAATTCGTAGGTATATGAACAGTGAATCACTACAATTTATACCACACTGAATTAGGTATTCCAGTGAAAACCTGTGATAAAGTCTACACACAGAATCTTAACAACTCGCTGCATTATTAACATTTAGGCAAGAGGTAGTTACTATCCACTGTAACACAGAACAATGTTAACATAACAGAACTAAATGCTTTTTGTTTATTCAGTAAGCCTGTGTACCTACATCGCTCTACTTTCAGAAGAGGAAAAAGACACCCTCAATTTAATATGCATTTGGGAAAGGCTCAGTTCTCCAACAGGAAACTACTCAGTCCACAGATATTTAGAAAGGCAATATTCTGGCCACTGATATCCTGCAATACCTATATTTTCACAGATGGCATTCAACTGAATAGCATGCTCACAAGAACTTCATAGAACATTTTATTTTTTTGTGTTAATGTAGTACTAAAACTAAACATTTGAGCAGCACAAAAGTTGCATATGTCTGAATTCAGAAAAATTGCTGCAAGAAAGCATGTTCATTTTCTAAAGATCAAATTATTTCTTCCAGACATTGTGGCCAGTGGAGGTAGATCCCCGACTGCATCTGGAACATACAAGCGTAGCTCAGCTACAGTAAGAATGCATGGCTTTAAATTTGGAAGATAAAAAAAATAAATTCATATGCGAAAGTCAGAAATGTTTATGTCTTTATGACATAGACCAAGAAACTTGCCAAGGCTACCACATCTGCATATTTACCTTGCTGTCTGACTCAGATTCAGAAGTTGAGCTTGCTGAAGATTTCCGTGAGGAGCGATACTTCTTTTTCCTTCTTTTCTTCCCTTGCTTTTTATCCTATCCACAAATATTGTAGGAAAAAAGAAAAAGACAACCCTGAACTTACTCTCACTAGAACTAAAGACTTACTTACATTAAATGTAAAGAATAGGGAACACCAAATTCCTACACGTTATCATGCTCTCTTGAGGAATAAAGTACACTACAATTCATTTTTTTAGTGGAGGACCTTCATAACTCTTCTGCATTGAAAAAATGTAAACTGGTGAAAAATCCAGGTTCTCTAGATTCTGTTTATTATTTAGATGTGTGCGGTGGAATCTGATTATCTGTAACAAAAATTTTTGCTAAAAAGTTAAAATGGTATGTTTGCATTTTTATGATTAGATGGGGGATTCTACCTAAAAATCATATAATTCAATGTTAAAACAGAAATGGATCCAGTTGACAAGCCAGCCACCCCCAATTTACAGTGTTCATAAAGAAATTCTTGAACAGATATGTATCTAAACTTCACAACTTTATTATAGGTACCAAATGCACAAAAATCAAATAGTTTTATGCAAACCAAGCCCTCAAACAATATTCTAAAATATATTACCAAAATCTGTGTTAAATAAGCCTCATGAAAAAAACATGTCAGATTCTACTTAGTTCTTACCTCATCTTCTGAATCAGATGAACTGCTGGAAGAACCAGAGCTTGATGAAGAAGATGAAGACAACTTGACCAAACACAACAAAAAGTGAAGCTTGTGAGATGCAGCATTTTGTCTGGCAAACAGTCAAAAGTCCATCCAAATACTCCCTTTAAAATTTCTTCATTTGCAAAGCATTATCAATGGAATTTTACTTCCAAGAAGCTGGTCTTACATATATTTTCTTAAATAATATATTATCTGTAAAAAGTCACTTCTAGCATTTTTAATTTAATAATATCTATTTAATGCTCTTTTCCTCTCTATAAGCAGAAGTAAAATTCTCCTTGTACAGAATGTACACCACCCTCTCAAATAAAAATCAGTTAATTTAACAGCTAAATTCAAAATTTCCAAGAGAACTTAAATGACAAATAGGAACAACCCCAAAGCAAAAAAGCTCAAAAAACTGAAAATTTTGCTCACCCTATTAGATTTCTTCTTTTCCTTTTTCTTTTTCTTAAAAACAGAATAAAACAAATGTTACTTTGGCATGATGTTCTTTTGTCGTACATTTAGGTTCATGCACTTTGATGTTGGCTTTTCAAATGTATTTATGAAATTCTGTACTGGCAGCATCGATGATAAATCCAGTTCCAAACACAGACTGTATGATATTGAAAATAACTTACCTCTTTCTTTTTGGAGGAACTCTCATTTCCACCCAGTAATTTCTCCCTGTGTTTTTCCAGTTCTTTCCTGAAATTCTGAAAACAAAACCAAACAGAAACAGCAACATGAGCATCATTTCCAAACAGCTTCTTTTAAGAGACCTTTTTCAAAATCCTGTCCTCTACCTGACATTATAGTTTTCACAAAACCCACAGAAAATAAAGAACATATACTGTTAACCAAAGCAATAATGCATTTGATTTTACAGAAGATTAATATTCATCAAAATACCAGGTTAGTTCACACCTTAATTTTCAAGTTATTTGGATTTAAGAGATTGTAATTTATCTTGAAGGTCATCAATTGTGGTATTTTTGCTCTTATATCACAGTGTTCTTGCTAGAGCACTTTAGAAAGCCAGGGCACCCTACCAGAAAAATTGCTATTTTGTCTTAGTTTTAAAATCACCTGAAACAAAATTTCAAGACAAATTCTCCTGGCCCTTCTTCAATGCATGGGTCTCTCTAGCGTCTGTTCTGGGCCTTGTCGGTGTCAAAAATGATTAGATTAAATTATTACACACATCTTCATAGAAACGTTCTTATTTTTGGTAGGCCAAGCACACTGCACAGATAAAAGTCTCCTCTCATTCCTCCTTTTCAGTCCCTCACAAGGTCTCTAGGTCTACTAAAATCCCCATTTCAAGAACTCTGAAACATCCTACCCGCGCCCATCAGACTGAAAGGCTACTAGCTTCAATCTGCACTATTCCTGCTTCCTGTGTCAGACACATCATGTGCTCCCTTCTTTATTACTATTATTCTGATCCTCCCCTTCCTCACAATGAGGCTGCATTGATATTGTATTGGCAAAGCAACGATAATCCACATAATGTGCTGAAGGGACAGAAATATCAGGCATTAAGTCAGATTATACCTGTGCAATGCAGTATGATACACAGATCCCCAAGTCAGCATACTGTGAGTTAGCTGAGCAGTGCTGCTGAGAGAGATGGCCGATTAGCCAGGATGCAGTCCTGCGTGTAACGTGTTTCCATGGTCCAAGGTAGCATCTACGCAATATTGCAGGGGGTGGTGTACTTTGATATACCACCTACCCAGAGTTACCTGAGGGGTCTCTAACAACAGCCTGTGCTTTATTAGGCAGGCGTTCTCTTCAAATTATTTTAAATTTACTCACTGAAAGCTTGAGCGAAGTGAAATATTATGGGTACTTGGTGTTCTTAATGAAAAGTAGCATATAAGAAAAATCACATATTAACATACTAATAACATTACCAACCTCATTCATCCTTTCTTCAAACTCAGCCAAAGCCCTGGATCCTTTCTTTTTCTTTTCTAGTTGCTCTTTCACTTCTTCCCTACATAAAAAGGATGACAGATCATAGTTTTCACAATTAAAAGTACCTTCTTCAGTATCTAACTTTTTGTAGGTTTTTTTGAAGTTTAGCTTTGGCTGAACTTCCAAGACAAAGAAGAATGAAAGCATCTTAGATGTTATCCATGTTGTAAGCTAACCCTAATAACTTAAGTACAGTAGCTAAATCCCTCTGAGAGATCTAAAGCTAACTTTGTAATTAGGTAAATTGTTCTCTAACGCCTTACGAGAGGAGGCAAAATGGACTGAACATACCTCAAAGTGACGATTTTGTTGGGCAGGGTAAACTGTGTTCTAAGATATACCAGTAAAATGTTTTTCTAGAGATTATTTTGTTTAAAAATTAAATATATCTGCAGGCTTTAGTTATTAGCATTTGTGAAAGAGGTAAAATGACCAATGTTTTCCTCTTCTGAGGAACCGTTGCCAAAATATTGTAAGACAAATGAGAAACATGCATTTAAAAATTAAATACTATTGTTTTTAAAAGATAAGATTGAATACATAGTTAGCAAAGAGCACCTAGGCCAGAGACAAGGAATCTTGCAAAATATATTACTGGGTATTGTGGGGAGGAGGTAGGTACCAGAGTCATCTTAGTAAGAGGGAACAAATCAAAACAACTCAAAAGGTCAGAAGGGCAGACAAGTATTGCCACTCACCATGTAGGTCTTGGCCTGTTCAAGTAGTCTTGTATTGTTGGTCCTGAATTTTGGGCAGGACCTCGTGCTCTGGCCATAGCTATGGGATTCATATAAGCCTTGAATATGAAACAACAAAAAGAAATACAAAATTCATCAGCTGCGCTATGATACCGAAATCGTCCTTTTTGTTCTTCACAGAAACTTCTTCTCATTCCCTAAAAAATGATTCTGACTTGTTTCTAAAAACACACGTTGATTCCATCTGGCAGACAAACTCAGGTAAGTGCTTTCAATTTGAGTTATACTGTGGCAGAAAAAACTTGTCCATAAAGAAACCGCAGTCCTTAAAATAACTCCTCTCCCTGAGCAATGATTTTGCAAACTGAGTACAGTACCATGATTGCTGAAATATTCTTCCCTGGGATATGGAAAACATAATTAAATTTCAGCTCCTACTCTCTGGGACAACTGATCCTATGCCTTTAAAGTTCTGCTCAAAATTGATGATAGCAGATTCAACAAATTCTGCATAAAGTTTCTTGCTGTAACACCAAAACAAGCAAACGGTGGTGCTCTGCTACAACTATGCATGTATGAAAATTCTGTGATTTAGGGCTATTTTAAGGAGGGAAAAAATTTTAAAAATCCCAAACCCCATTGTTATGAGGTATTCCATCTTTCAAACCCGTGCATCCTCTTCATATTCACTTAAAAAACATAATAGGTCATAAAAGATTAATTTAAAACTTAGAATCCATAAGCCACCTCAGCAATTAATAGAAAAACTCTAATCCAGCACACAATCCTTCCATTTATTTTTTTTTAATGCCAATAATATTTTGCTCATGCGAAAGGGAGGTACATATACCCCCTTATCTCATGGGATTTTACCACTACATCATCCCAACACTTCAAAATTTATTTTGCAAAACATTACACACACTGTTCTCACTGTCCACAGTTCAGAGATGAGGAAAAAAAAATCAAATAGTCAAAACAATGACTACCTTTGGTCACCCAATCTGAGATAATTTTTTTTAAGAGTACAAGATTTTGTAGATTCAAAGTAAAGATTCAACTGTATGTGTAGCTCTTACATGTCCAACACTGCTTTTCATCAGGCCGTAAGCAAGCATTCAGAAACCACCCTGCACAGTAAGCAACTGTTTGTGAAAGCTGTCAAAAGCAGTAGCTGCTGCCTCCTCTTCTGTTCCCCCCACCGCAGCAGCAGTGGCCGCAGCAACACGGAGTTTCTGGAATGGACTGGACTGCGAGGAGGCCGGCGGCCTTCAGCTACACTGGGGCTATGTTTGGTCCTGGAAGAGGGCCTGCAGGCTCTGCCTGGGATGGGGCAGCGGGCAGGAGGGACGCATTCCCCACACTGAGTTTGGCTCACGGTCCATCAGCTGGACCACACTGAAGCAACCTCAGGACTCTTTCAAGTGGACCATTTTTTGACTCAAGTTGACTTTGCAACTCTAAGGGTGTAATTTGTTGCCTTTTCTTGGGGCTTTGCTTTGTTGCTTTAATTCACACAAAAAGGCTAACTAATACAGGTGAGTAAATGCTGAGGCATGCCAATTTAAACTAGTTTAATCTCAGCTAGGCACCTTTTTTTGTAGCCAGGTGAATGTATGAACTCAAGTAGTAACAGCACTTAAAGATACGTGTTCACATAATTATTAACTCTAGCATTTTATTATATTACAAATCTAAAAATGAGTAAAAATTTTGCATTTAAATTCAGCTTCGAGTTGAAAAGTAGCTCCTTTAGCAATGCAGGAAAGCAGTATTTGAACACTGTTTTCATTAAACAAAGGTAATTTCAATGTACTAGATCCACTAGAGAAGATAACAGAAATGGAATTTATGACTTAGCTTACTCCAGTGAGCAAAGTGAGTCAACTCTTTTTGGTTACCATTCAAGAATTTATGTCTGAAAACTCTAGCTTCTTACATAATTATTATTCCTAAAAACAAGGTCTCCTGCTGCTCTTCAATAAAAATCAGCTACTTTCTTACCTGAGCTAACCTGAAGTGAACACCTCACCACCTCCCAACAAAACCCTCTCTCTACCTGCAGAAGAGGCTACAACTGTCAAATGTTTTCTACTTCCTCAAACTGACCCCAGACAACCAGCTAGGAAGCTTCCTCCGTTCAGTGGCTTGCTTTAACTTTCCACAGCAAGTTTGTAACAACTGAATACTGCTCTATATTTCACGACTGGGAAATTTATGTCTTAAAACGTGTTCTTGTAATTTCAAACAGGTTTATTTATGAAGAATTACTTCGCCAATGAACATTTCTTAGAGGTATTTACACTAGTTTGCCAAACTGCAGGTCACTAGCCAAAGAGAGCACAGAAATGCACCCTCAATAAAGAAAGTGCTTGTCTGCACATTCATTTTCTTCTTTTAGCAGTTTGCTCAAGTAGTTATTAAAAAGTATTTATTGTATAGCTTTCATGCTCATGAAAAGCATAAGGGACCTTCAGTCAGCTAGGATTCTCTGGGCAAGCAATATAAACTATAACTGCCTTGCAAGTATCCTGCAGATGTGAAAAAAACAAATTTATTTTCCATCTCCAAATAGTCAAAATGATGGTGTATTTAAGAAGGGACATGAGAAAGAAGTAACAGATAGAAACCTTTGCAATCATAGAAAAGAAGCGAAGTGTCCTATATTATAACTTGTCTGTACTAGCTGCCATCATGGCACAATGAACTTTATATAGGAATACAAAGATTTGCTGGCACTGGTAGGTGCATCTCAACTATCCTATTCAAAGAAAATTAAGAATAAATAAATAGACACCCAAATATATTACAAGAGAGCATACATTTCAAGCATAGGCTGGGTCTTGCAGTCTAACACTGTCAACTGTTTCTTAGTAGATTCCATTATTTTGAAGCCTCAGTAAACTAATCAAAGGCACTTAGCCATCCATTATAATGTATATGTCCATCCTGTCTATTACATGCTATTCCACCAAGGCAAGCAAAGGCATTTCCCCGAATGGATCTGACTATGAATTCATAGCACATACTAGAAAGAGACAAAGAAAGAGGAAAAAATTAAAAGTACTGTGATTTGTTTTTAACCATAAAACTCATTAATTGTAAATTTACAATGCCTAAATGAAACATAAGCATAAGGTGAATAGCTACCCGGTAGAGAAAAGTTTAAAGAAATATAGGAGGAGGGATGAACATAGTAACAACATAAAATCAGGCTGTGCCCTCAGGTGTGCAGAAGTGCATTTTTGGCCTTCCGACCGCTGGCTCCCGAGGTTACCAGAACCCTGCGCAAAGCTAAATTTCAAATCGCTCAGGTACGGCGAACGCCAAGTTTAAGGAACCGCGGCTTAGCTGGGATCAGCGCTACTTCAGCCAATGCTGCAACTCCCACTGCCAACATTTTATTTTTGTAAAGACCGGGCCAGCATCTTCAGCCATCTTCACCTAGCAGATCACAAAGCAGGCATCAGTCACGACTGCTGCCGGGGCTGACAAGGCAATCGCAGCTTCTACCAGGCGGCCGCGGGCACGTGCCTGCCCACGCTGCGGGACACCCCACGCGGGACCTCCGGC
>NW_009606122.1:510-15618 GCF_000690535.1 Cariama cristata | reverse complement strand
GCTGTAGCCCGTCTCTGCGGGGTGCAGCTGGAGTTGCTCCCTGAGGGTTTGTTTCCGAGGCCTGCGGGCGGCAACCTCTCCCACTGGGCAGTCTTGTGAACAGGGGTGTGCAGGGAGGGTGTGTGTGCCGGTAGGAAAAGGGTACATCAGAGATGCTAGGAGCATTGCAGTAGCTGTTGTCTTTCGGGGGTGTCAGGGGGATGGTTGTGGACTGTAACATCTTCCACAGCTGTGTGTATGAGCCTCTGGAGCTCCGTGCTGGGGTAGCGCAGATGTTGATAAAGCTCTGGAGCTTTCCAGGCAGGGGAGATGGAGGAAGTGCCTCACAAGGACATCCCTGCTGCAGTAAGGTCTCGGCAGGGTGCCAGACTCACAGCTGTAGCAGACCGTTTCCTGGGAGGTTGTGGTTCTGGCAGGTAGGGTCTCTGGGGGTTGGTGTTCATCTTAGCACCTGTGACAGTGGTAAGGTGTGAAGGGTTGCTCTGCCGATGGCATCCCCTGTGGCTGCAGGAGGGACACAGATGTGCTTGAAGGGGCAAAGGGGGACGGGAGTGCAATCGCTTCAATGTCATGCGTGTTATTCATACAAAATACACTCTTACCTAGGAAAAAGCCAGAGTGTTTTTAAGGTCTTTGGGGGATTTATTGGTCTGCTAAAACCAACAGGGAAGGAGGAGCAGAAACGTGAAGGGAGTGGAGAAACTGACAAAGATCGAAAGATGAGGAGAATCACAAGCGCTGCAGGATTTGGTCTCTGTAACACTGGAAACCCAGAACTGGGAACTAGCTATGTATCGTTTGCAGCTCTGACGGTGAAAGGATGTGCTGAGCTGGAGACTAGTACAGGGGAATGGGATTTAACAGCAGTTTGGCAGCAGGTGTATGGTGCTTCTGTATCTGTTTCTCTCTCTCTTCCTATGTCTTCAGAAGTGTTCATAAACTTACATGATCGTTTTGTGTCTGCAGAAGTATTCACAATTAGGGTCCCCACTATTGCTAATTACAGTCTTCAAAAGCTGTAAGAAGCAAGTAGTGAGTTTGCGAAGTGAAGGACCTCATGCTTAGGACCTACCCACATTTATTCTGCCTTTTTGTTTAGCCATGTTATAACAGAGTCTCTAGCTATGTGATGTTGTATTATCCTCTGTAGTGCATAGGAGGGACTGTGCTTCTGAGTGAATTGTGTTTAAATATAAACTGTTCTCTGCAAAACTCCCTATTTTGTAGCTTAAATCAGAAGGCAAGTAGTAAATGCAGCAGAGGATTTTGGTATGCCTCTGTGGTTGAGGTGGTTGGATTATCTTTGCTTTCAGGTGGTGGCTATTGTCCTCATCCAAACCCCCTACCAGGTGATGGCTGTTGTGAGCTATGACACCTGTCCTTCATTTGCTGTGGTTCTGAGCTCTGCAGCTCTCGGGTTCTCTTGGAGAGCCCAGCCCCTTGGACTCAGTACCTAAAAATCTTACTACATTTAATGTTCATCTCCCTGACTTCCTCTGGGTAAGACAACGCAGCATATGAGCTTCTCAGCTTAAACAGAAGACAAGGCAAGTGTGTAAGACTCTAATTGGTGTTTTCTGTTTGCGCGCATGTGGATATTAACTTTGTTTAGATACATGCATACATGAAAAATATATTTGTGCTCAAGGTGAACTGTTATTAATTGAGCCAATACCTGACGTGCTATATAAGCAATAAATTGTGTATATGCATCAAATGAGCAGCTGAGCCTGTAGTCATGAAGGTAATTCTCATTGCCACGTCAGTGTACAGTCTGTTCGGGGGTTGAGAAAGAAGTCAGTTGTGTTTGAGAGCTGTCCAAGCCTTGCCCGCAATGAATGAAAATTTCCTCAGCAGTCAGGTTGGCTTTAATGGAAGTGATCTGATACAAATGACTGAGCTTTAATGGTTCACGCTAGGCATAGGGAAAGGCAAACGCCAGCATTTGTAAAGACAGTGAAACTTGCTTAGGGCCTCTAGGTAGTGCTAATTCTGGTGCCCACTGTTACAAGGTATGCCTTTTTTCTTGCTGATTCAGACAGTGCATTTAACCCAACAGGCTTGGCCGTTTTCTTAAATACCGCAGCAGAATGCCCACAGGGATTGTCTTCTGTATGGAAGTCTGCAGGACCAGTCCCCCTACCTTTGCTTCATTTCAGCTGTATACAACCAATTGTATGTGAGCTCGTGATAGAAGGGCAGAGGATTTTGGTAAGGAAGCAGATTTAGCTCTGAGTTTCTTATTATAGAAAACAACAGGGAGGGGAGAGAGACACTTGTTTGAAAACTGGAAAGTATCTTAGCTCTTTGTTGTACCCTTTAATCTTCTTATTTTATTTAAAACCACTTCAACAGCTGCAGCTCCTGTTTAATTTGGAGAACAAAACCCTAGCAGTTCAACTGTCTGGGGATACTTGAGGCCACAAGTGGAAGGGAAACCCACACTAAGGGCAAGTCCTTTCTTCTTCTAAATGCACGTCTTATTGTGTGGGTTATTTTTAGTGCTGTAATCTCACTGAGTGCTGCTGAGAGAAAGTGTGCCAGGCAGGCTGGCAAGCTTTGAAGGGCTTGAGAAATGGGATTTCTTGTTCCACTGGCTCAGAGCTGACTCTTGCCATTGTCAGGAGCTATTATCGCCTTCTTGCAGCCAAAGCAGATAACACAGCTTCAAGGTCAGGGAAGACACAAGCTTTCATCAACTGCATTAGCAGAAGGAAGAGTTTGCTGGCAGGCAGGGCGAGTGGTTCTGTAGCTGGTGTAGTCAGGGACCTCTGCCTGGGCAGAGGGGTCTACATGCGGATCACAGAGCCACACAGCAAGGTTGAGAGGGACCTCTGGAGACCTCCTCAAAACAGGTCGCTCACTGTTCTGTCCAGTTGGGTTCTCCGTGTCTCTGAGGTGGGCACTACACAACCTCTCTGGGTGGCCGGTTCCAGAAACAGCTGCTGGGGACAGGAGAGAAATTTATTTCTCTGCTCCTCAGCTTCTTACTGACTTGCTCTTTGTTGTGGCTTTTGTGCTTCTGCTGAGCGTTCTCTCTTGTGTGGACATACCTGGGACTAGGCAGTCCAGCCCTGGTAGTGTGGCACGTTTCTCGCCATGCTGCCCAAAATAGAAGGAAATCAGGTTGGTCTGGGGAAGCAGGAAGCCTTAGTATAGGAAGAACTTCTAGCTAGACCTGTCAGAAAAAACAGCTGTGTTTACAGTAAAGTTTCATACACTCTTGAAAAGTATTCAGATTGAGACAGTGGCTTCAAATTGCAGTGTCTCTTCTGGATAGTTCCTGTGTGGGACATCCTCATTCTTAAAGTAAAATTGAGTTTCAGAATGGGTGAAACTAAGCTGAAACAAGGCAGTCTGGACTCAATAGCAGGCTGTGCACGCTGGAGTTACATGGAGTTAGGTTCCAGTATTATGCTGTTCGTGACAATTGTCTTGGTCAAGTCTTGTTATTTATATAAATAGTGCAGTGGAACAGTGATTTCTCTCCTCTCTGACTCAAATAACTCCCATGGTTCTGATACAGTTTATTGAATCATGCTGCTCACAATTAGGTGCAAGAATGCATCAGGGAACGCATTGGAGCTACATATGTTAGACATACTTTGAAGGTATGTGAAAAGCCATTTTTAGGACTGTGTTACAGATGAAGTCCTGACTAAGTCCTCACATCTCTTTATAGGAGCACTCATGAGCTCTAATTCATGTAGGGTTCCTGATCTATACTCTTGTGCATACACTGAAGTGTAGGAAGTTGTTCCTCTCTGCCCAAGAACCTTCAGTTTTAGCATTGAGTTGCACAATGAGAGCAGAAATAGGCGTGGACTAACTAGAGCTTGTGTTTACAGAAAAGCTTAAAAAAACTCCAAAACTTTGGGACTAAAGTGTGGTCCCAAAATCTGGTCCCTGTCTGCTGAGCTTTAGGCCAGTGTTTTGTTGGGCTGTGATATCTTTCTGCAGCAGGACCTCTGCATAAGATGGCGAAAAGAGGGTTGTGCAGGGACTACAATGTGTCCTGGCTTTGGCTTTTGCCTGCTGTGTGGCTGTGGGCAACTCCCCTTTCTTACCATTGCAGAGAGAACGAAGGTGAGGAAGGCAGCAGCACCTCGTTTGCCAGGAGCTTTCAGGATCACTGTTCAAAGTGTGGTATAACAAGTAGGTAATGTTGTTAGGCAGTTCCTGTTTTACTGCATTTGAGGAGCAGAGACTGGGCATTGAACGGGAAGCTGACCTTGTCTGAAACACAGCAAGTTTACCGTGCGTCCCTGAAGTTGTTGGCTCCAGATAGAGACATCTCGATGTGAGCTATTCAGATGCTGTTATACTTCATGTGAGAGTCAGGCATGTTCTTTTGCTTGCATCAGGATAGCTCAGAAACTGTGGAGAGGAGACCTGGACCTAGCACAAGGGTCTGTGGCACGCAGTGTGGCTTAGTACTGTCCTGATCTTAAATTTCTGAAGTTTATACTCCTACAGGGAATCCAAGTGTAGATTCAAGAAACAATTAACCTTAACCATTCAGTGTGAAGGTGTTTATTTGCTGGATACTTGGATGGCACAGCGATGGTGGCTTTGTCAGCACTTTACAGAGGAGATGACTGAAATCTTAATTGGGCTGGCTAAGAGCAGTAAAGAAGGATGCCTCTTGCTGTGCTGAGGTTGTAAGTGAGAGCAGGTATCTGAGAGAGAGAGCGCACAACTTTCTTCCTTTCTCTGCCCTTTGCAGAGAGCTTTGAAGATCACTGTTAAAAGTGTGGTATAAGAAGTAGGTAATTTTGTTGGACTATTTCTGTTTTGTGTTAAATGTATAAACCTGGTAAGTGTGTGTGTGTGTGAAGCTAAATAGTTGCTAACTTACAACTGCAAAACAGACTCTGTAATCTGCCTGACATCAGAACTGGTGGCTGTCCTGAGGCTACTAGCACTACTCTTGGGTGTAACAGAGCCATGGGAGGACCACAGCAGCCACATCTGGCAGAGGCCTGTATTGGCTGAATTAAGAATTGCATTCAAAGGAGGAGGTAAAGGTCCATGCTGTTATTTCCTTGTTTCTATATTTAGATTCAGTTTAGCTTGGTAGGGCTTGGTGCTGGAAGTGACTATGCTCAGAGTCAATGGTGGAGGAGTTGGTGCTCAATTGGAGCCAGAAGCATTGCCTCAGCCACACTGCGATGGTGGCAAGACCTGCCCCAGATGGGATCTGTTTGCTGCTTCATGAGATTCCCTGTGCATCTTTTTCTTCTGCAACTGTGTTTTTGACCCATGAAGTGGCAGATCCTTTCCTGTCCTCTGCCCTGGGAGGGGTGAGCTGTGGAGGACACCAACCCTTTTGGGAAGCCAGGTTTTCTTCAGTTGTGGTCATGCCGGTGCCCTGCTTAGTGTGTGTTTTGCTTACCAGGGTAACCCCACTCTGTGCATAGATATTAACATGGCATATCGCATAGGTGACTTTCCAGCACAAGATTATGTTATTCAGCCCCCTAGATTTTTCCTCAGCTATTGTACTTCATTTTATCTGCTTTCCCTGATTCTTTGCTTTTCCTGATTATCATTCATTTACAAATAGTGACTCGGCAGTTCCTGACTGGGTAAATGGTGTCTTCCACATCTTGACCAGGCATACGCTAGTGAGATATCATCTGGTTTGACAGCAAGAGAAGGAAGTAAGAGCAGCGCTTGAGGCTTCATCCTGTCCCATAGCAGTGTGAGTGGTCGGGTGTTGGGACCTGTGGAGGTAGCACAGGAGCCCCTCTGCCAGCCCCAGAAACAGGCCTGCAGGAGTGTGGGTCCTCCTGGACAGCAGGTCCTGCTGTGGGGATGGAGCTGGAGGGCCAGTTCCATGAGTTTCTGCCTCTCGTAGCGAGGGGGATTGTGCTCATTATGTTTCTGATAAAAGGATGCTGGTACGTTTGTTCGTTTTTTTGTTGGGTTTGTTTTTTTTTTTAAGGACAGTGTTTGCTATTCATGTATTCTGTGATACTTGACAATGCAGAAGGTGTAGTTGAAGGAGGAGGCCTGTGGGAGAGCTGAGGTCGGGATTTTTGCCTAGAACTGATAAGCTGGGTGACTTTGGCCAGGCTGTTTCATCCTTTTTGTTACTATCATCTTTCTCTATATGTTGTCTCCTTGAGTTGGCTTGTCAGCTGGTCTGTAAGGCCTTCAACAGAAGGATTACAACTTAGTCTGGGAATTATGTTTGGCATTGGCCTTGATGCAGCCTTTAAATGCTGCTGTTATCCAAATAATAAATATTGCAACATATCTCTTATTTCTTACCACTGCACTAAGCAATGAAGAAGCAAGCCTGAGCATCTGATAGTAAACCTTGCTGTGAGTCTGGTAACTCCTTTTCTTGCAGTAGGAACAGGCAGCTTGCTGCTTTTCCCATAGGTGCCAAAAGCAGAGAGTGCGGACACATGTCTGCTGAGAGGCTGGAAACAACTCTCTGCTTTGAGATGTCTGAGCTTGCTGTAAATTAGCTGGTTTGGGTGTGGGAAGTGGTTCGGCTATGTTAGCTGGTACAGCTCCAGGCTAATGCAGCTCAACTGGATCCAGTTCTCGAGCCAGCTTATCTGCAGGTGCTTCAGGTATCCCTGTGTGACGCAGAACCGATTTGCTCACTACTGCTTCAGAGTTGCTGGGGCTGAAGTTTCTAGGTATTATTTGAGGCATACTGCCTGGCTTGGAGGTGTTTTCCTCCTTGATTGGGTAAATTTTAACCAGTCTTTCACTTTACCCGAAGACAATTTAAAATAAGAAGCCAAAACCAAACGGGAGTGTAGGTCAGCAGGGGTATGTGCAAGTCTGAGCAGCCAGTGGTCTTCTGCTTCTTGTTCCCTATAAAATCCTGTCATACATAAGGTTTGTATCCTGACAGCAAAAAGAGAGGCATGCAGAGAACCTGCTAGTTCTCTCTTTACCTGTCTGATGAAGGTTTCTCTGATACCATTAGGATTCAAGATGGCATGGCTACAGGCTGTCTTGTTGCACAGTGCTCTGTGTACTTACCACGCAGGATCCTCGCCTAAGAGTTGATTCACTGAGGGTGGTGATGGTACACTGGTTCTTGTTCAGGTACCAGGTGATGTGAGAGAACTATTGGGACTTCCAGCAACTTTGAACCTACAGCACCTTCCCTTGCTTAAAGGAAGTGGTGCTAGTGGTTAGTACAGGTACCGTGGCTGAGATTTTTAAGTGCTAACTTAATCTTTTCCTGCTGTTCGTGGGAGCATAGTTAAGCAACCCCCAAACCCTCTGAAAATCCCATCTTACTGTAGTGCTTGTAGCAGCTTAACTAAATGCAGAACTCGGGTACACCTGATCTGCAAGTTGGTGAGGGAGAAGAGGATGATGATGAGAGACTGAGACTTGAGCATAGATCTTGCCGTGCCTGTGCAATCCCCAGCCAAGCCATGCGCCTCGATCCCGCTGTGCAGCAGGAAGGCAGTACCTGGCTGCAGCCTCCTCCTACCCGCGGGCAGACAAGTTCACCGGCTCGGTGTGTTCCGCGGGTGCAGGCCCCTGCAGCACGCTGCACCTCTCTCGCACTGGGGAAGTGTATCAACTGGGGTGGGGTTTTAAAGGAGGCAGTGAAAAACAGTCTTAGGCCAGGGTTAGGCCATCCTTTTAAGGAGCATGTGGAGACTGTGTGCGCATTTCTGGCCCTGGGAAGAGGTAGTCATAGGAAGTAGCAGTACAGACTTTCCCATAGCCACTGCCCCAACACGGAGCTGTGTGTGTCAGTTCAGGTAACTGAGACACAAATCAACATCGAGGGAAGGAGGAATCACATTTGTGCTAGTTGATATTTAAAAGAGGACTAATAATGTCTGTGACTTGCGTATTAGAAAAGACTGAGTAGATTTAGTTGGTCGAATCAACACGGCAATGACAGTAAGACATGAAAGGTAACAAAGATTTCAAGACAGACTGATAGTGTTGTTTCAGCTGATAGAAATTGGTACAATGCCATTGGCCTCATTGGGTTAAACTAGCTGTGGATCTAACCCTAAATTAGCAATAATTCTGTCTTCAGGTTCAACTTCTGCATCACTATTCTTTCATTTTGCTGTGCTCTGTGCTCAGCTCAGTTCAGAGTACTGCAGCTGGCACAGCTGCTGGATTATCAAATAGTTCCAGGTAAAACATTTGAGTTTTGGCTTAGCTGTCAACTTCAAGTGGAGAATGCAATGGTGTTGCTCAGGGAGAATTCCCTCAGGGGAACTGCAAAATACAGGATTCATTGGGACTGTTGTTGTGGCTTGCGATACCTGGGAGTTCAGAGCAGTGGCTTGCAGTGCTCCCTGCTGACCCTGAAATGAAGAGTCTCATAAATGAAAGTGGGCTTGTTTTAAACCAGTAAACTTCAGCCCAGTTTATATGATGGTCTACGCTGAGCATTTTACACTGGAAAAGAATGAAAACCTTTAGAAAAGTTCTTAGTTTAAGTGCAGTTTTAATTAAGTTTGATGCAGTAGTTTTTAATCATGTTATTAGCATGTGGGGGCTTGGTTTTGCTTAGTGACCCAACCAAGGGCCAGCTACAGCCATTTATTAAAAAAAAAAAGTTCTAAAAGTTGTTCTGCCAGATAGACTTGGAAGTCTGTGGGCTGTGGGATCATACGGAGGTCTGAAAGCAGATACAACCCTGATCTGCAATTGCGATGGCATTGCACTGAAAATTTGCATTAGAAAGAGGGAAGAAAGAGGAGACCCTGCCAGCATCTGTAAGCCAGAGTGAAGAGGGCTGCTGCCAAACAATCTCATTTGGGAAAGGGGGACGGAGAGCTTTTGTCACCTTGAGTTGTACTGTCCTGTAATGGAAAGGGCTAACCACTTGTTGAGCCGTGTGTGTAGTTTGTGCTTGGTCTCTGTTTAGTTCACCCCAGGCTGTCTTCATGCGCAGTTTCTGCTTGCACTTGGCTGCTCCATCTCCTGGGGAGATGGGCTGCGGTCGGATGGAGTCAGCCAGAACCTACAGACCAGCACTGGCCATGTCCAGCATGAAGGGTTATCACAGACCCCGGAGGTGTGAGTGGTAATGGGTACAACCAAGCATCATGATGTCACTTGAAAGTACAGACAGTGTTTTGCATGTTACTAATGTGTTTTGCATGAAGATAAACTTCCCAGTCTGCCTGTTGCTTCCATAGCTGCTACTGCTCCATGCTCCACAAGAGAGGGGTAGAAAAACAAGATGACCTTTGTAGCATACAGAAATCCTGTAGAGAGGCAGACTGTGGTGTGGTGTCACCCATGAGATGCTGTGTGAAGCAGCTGGGGATCAGTTGTGCTACAGTGCTTCGTGCTGGGCCTTGTATGATGCCCTGCTGATTAGCTAGTATGGAGAAGACCAATGTCTAGAACACAGGACCTTCCTCAGAGGGGACTAGGTAGCGGAGATGCTGTCTTTTGTCATTGCTTCCTCAGGACTGTTACAAGCTGTATCATGTCCCTGCCTAAAGTTGTGCTGTGCAGAGGCAGGAGAGGATGCAAGAGAGGTGCGGATATGCCTCTGTCTAGGCTGTGTAGCTTCTACATAGCTTTGCAGAGACATGACAACGTTCAGTCTCGGTGTGACAGGGACACAGATCAGAGTCTGTTTGCATGAGGGGAAGGACAATGCAAGACCTAGTCCTTCTCAAAGGGAAAGGTCAAGTAGAGTCCACTGCCACAGGAACCTGGTCAGATAAATACTGTGGCATATTACTGAGGCTTATGTCAGTAGCACATGAAAACTGTGACTCCGTTCCATTACATTCTTCGATAGTGCAGCAAGGGACAGCTTTGTCTGTGTAGGTGTGGTAGAAAAGGAGAAGGAAAAGAGAGATCCATTGTCCACATTAGGCAGGTTCAGGACCTGAGATGAAGAGCAATTTGGTGATTCTCTCGGTTCCTTAAGGGAACTCTGTGGCTTGGGCTGGAGCTTGAATACAGATCTTAACCTGGCAGTAGCACATTCCAGTGAGCAGGTCTGCAAACCTTCTCAGTGGCCTGTCTCTAAAGACACATTCTTTCATTTCTCAGCACATCACTTTAGAGTAGATCTTTTCAGATGCAAATGCTACATTTCTTTCTTTGATGATGAAAGAAAAGTTGTTTTGGCATTTCGTCTCTCTCTTGTGGTATAGTGCTAAGATCCAGCACGGTATCTGCAAACTGAGAGACTACAGAGGAAGTCCGGATCACACAGGCTGTCCCAGTTGTGCAAGCAGTGAAACAAATGCCTGCATTTTGGAAGCTAGATTTGTACAATTTGTGATTTGTGGTCAATTCTGAGGTCTTCTGTCCCTTTGTGTTTGGAGACTTTTATGAGTGTGTGTTCTTGTGCAGGTTCTTTGGCCTCTGGTAACATGGGAGCACGGGTTGTAATTTTTCCCTTGCTCAGGAAATGTAAAGGTTGGCTTACAGGCGCTCTCTACCCTTCCAATGGTTGCTTGTTTCTGCAAAACTTGTAAAAACTTTCTAATCGCATTGAAACTCCTACCTGCCTTCCAGGTTGGTTGAAATCAGCCAGCAGTTCAGAGTTTGGGGCAGGCAAGAAGGCACAGGCAGATGGAGTCTTTCTTGAGCTTTCTAAATTTTGAGTATCTGCCTTTAAAAAAACCCTATGACTTCTGGGCCATGAAATGAAAACTTTCACTGCAAAATAAAACAGTGCTCTTATAAACCACCTGAGCCATTTATCTGAGGAGCACCTGGATCAGAAATGAATGTTAATCCAGTAATAACGGATAATTAAACTGTTATAATGGGGTTTTTAATCTCTCTTCTCTAGATGTAGTTTTGCTTTTTGCCTTCATCAGGGAGATTATAGTGAAGCACAGAGGGCTTCTAATCCAATCGAATTGGATGGATTGGAGGATTTGTTGTGCTTTCACATTTAAGCAGTGGTTACACCACAAGATGGAACTTCATTCACAGGGTTGCCGTCTTGTTCCTAAGCTCAGCCTAGTGGTTTATGTAGGCAGAAGGAAGGTGATGCCAGGATACCTGATCTCCACAATGATCTGTGAACCTCCGTGTGGCAGGGCCAGGTTTGTGAAGATGTCAAACCAACTTTCAGCCACGCACTGGCGGGAGTCGACAAAACCAGCAGTCGGGTCCTGTGCAGTCCTAACGGCACCCGCAGGTTCCTGGCAGTTCTGATTTGGCCCCAGAGGACAAACAGATCAAAGAGACCAAGAATGGCAAAGAGCAGTTACAGCCCATCTCGGGCTGCGTTCCCGTGAAGGTCTGCAAAATGCACCTTCCCTCTTCAGTGACTCTGCTTGAGCTACCTTATCTACACACACAATGCAGCACGGTTCCCTTTGCCACGTAGTCCTGTAGTTGCTCAACAAGGAGGTTCAGGCTGGGCTGTGCTTGATTTGGAGCAGGGCAGGTACCGATTGTTCCCTGAGCATCTCCTGTTCTTTCCTTAGCATGTCATTAAGTGTGGCTTTTGACCTTCAGTCCGTCACAGCGTGCAATGGGGAGTTTGTGGCTGGGAGTGCAGGATGCAGCCGTGCCCTATATCTCTGTGCTGAACATCCCTTGCAGAATTGCTTGCAATTGCAAGGGGCTAGGCGATGTGATTCAGGTGACATTATGCAGTCTTCTGGTGCCTCAGCGCTGAGCTTTGTGTGAGCTTGAACTGATCTGGCTTAAACCCTGAACTCAAGTAGCAGCTTTGTAGTTGAAAACCTCACATGGAAGGAGCCTTACGTGTCCAGCTGGGAATTGTGTGTCTTTCTTTTGCTCTACTGCTTTCATCTGATTCTTCCGAAGTGTCTTGGCTTCAAC
This sequence comes from Cariama cristata, assembly GCF_000690535.1. Taxonomy (NCBI): domain Eukaryota; kingdom Metazoa; phylum Chordata; class Aves; order Cariamiformes; family Cariamidae; genus Cariama; species Cariama cristata. Next base: position 3,834 of record NW_009606122.1, on the reverse strand, counting down.
CCGTGATTTCTGTTTGACAGCAGGATGCCCACAAATGCTGGTTTGCAGTGCCTGACTACCTTCCTGCTATCTACTGCCTACTGTCATCCTTCTGGGAGTGAAATGAGGGGGTCCCTGCACAAACCTTCTTGGGTCAATAGGCGCAAATTCAGGGGAGTATTGGTTCTTTGCTGTTCTGCAGACCATGAGTGTCACTGGTATAACAATGAATGAATTTACAATGATGAATAATACTGAGGTCTTAATGCACATCTCATTTTACGATTTGCTAGGAATTACCTGTCCGAGCTGGGGTCCTTTTCATGTGCCAGGACTGTGATGCTCTGATCACAGCACAGCATCTGTTCTGTAGATTTCATTTAAGCCAGTTTAAAACAGTTTTGATGTTTTTAAACTGGTAAGATTAATCAAAGATTATTCAAATACATGCATTATTGTTTGGTCTCTCTTGAAACTGTTCTTAAAGTAGCTGAAGTTTTCACAGTTCTGCTGCAGTGGGTACAGCTGGTCTTTAGGCACAATTTGTCTTCTGTTTCTCATATTCACTCCTGCTGAGACAGGTTTTGTAGCCACAGGGATTGAAATTAAAATGTTGAGTGTCATTAAACCTGGCTGAAAAGGACAGAGAGTTCTTTCTGTCACAGGTTTTATGTAGATTTCAGGTAACTGTAAAAATCTTGGATTATTGAATGTCAGGTTCCAGTTCTGTTTGGGATTACCCTTTTTAAGTGGAGCCAAGCACAGCATTCTCCTTATTCATAAAAGTAAATTCTTTTAATATGCAGATGTAAGTATTCTGGCTGTCTGCAATACCGGTGTCCCCAAATTTGTTACAGAAGACTTTAAAAATCAATGTATCTCCACTTTGCAAAGTAAAATTATCCCTTACATTTAGTCATCCAAAACCAGGCATACTGTCTGCCTCTCTGCACTCTGTCATGACAGAAACAGTAAAGACTCTAGCATTAGCTTGCAATAAAACTAAACAAAAAACCCAGGTTGGCCAAGGCAGAGAATTGGGATGAATTTCTATATTGATAGCTATTTCATTGTCTACCAGATTTTACATGAGGGAGTTAGCTCTTCTACCCAAACTGCTCCATAAGCTTTGATACTTAGGAAGAGAAAGAATGTTCTTTGAGGTGATTTTGGGACTGAATCCTATGGAAGTCAAGTTTATTGTATTTGACACTTGGTCAAGTGCAATTAAGAGGTGGGGGAAAAAGTCATTTAGGAAGTCTCATCTGCCTGGAAATAGAGCTTTCAAGTGTAAGTCTTTCCAAAAGGAAATCAGTCCGTGCAGAAGGGGACTCTGTAACCCCTGTGTGGCCTTACGGGCACTAATGGGTATGCAGTGCTGGAGAGCTGTGTGGCCTTTCTTGTCTTTATCAGACTGAGGATTCACCTTCAGCTCCTTGTGCACCGGCATTAAAGCCCTTCTGGGGGAACCCCAGACCGTTTCACTGGTTCGGTGTGGTAGTGAAATTGGTGACCGGTGCCAAGGGCCAGTTTGTTTGCCTCCTTTAGGTTTCCTTTTGCAGTCCTCGAGGGCAGCACTTGCTTCGGGGCAAGTGTCTTCTAAGCCTTACTGATGTCAGGTTGAAGCAGTGGTTTCACAGAAGCCGAAGTTCTTTGTGAGATGGCGTTTGACCTTTTTCTGTATCTGAGCTGATGTTGCAGAGGATTGCGCTCTGCTGAGCAGAAAGGCTGTCTAGCCCAGGCTTTTTGTACCATTTCTTTTGAATTATCCCAGGGACCACTAGAAGGAGGAGTTTTATGTAAGGGACCCTGCACCACTTTGTGAGAGAATGTTAACTGTCTGTGCTGGTGGCTGGGAAAGTGTAGGAGTATTTTAATGCCTCTTCTTTAGATAGAATGAAAAGAATTAGCAGATGATGACACATCGAGAAGTGAGGCTATTTTATTTTTTTTTTTTTTTGGCTAGATAAAGCTCTCTGAATGTTCTCTCATCTGGGTGCTTGGCCACAACAATTTCTGTTTTCTCCCAGTCACATGCTAACCTAGCTTTGAAAAGTCTTATTGTTTATGTCAGCTGTCACAACCAGAACAGTTCTTCTGTCCATGAAAAGAATGGAGACCCCATTAGCATGCTGAGGGGTTTTTGCCAGCTGTTTGGTGTTTTTCTCACTTTATATCATCAGTTCCATTGGGAATATTGGGATTTGTCTGGACTGCATACAGCTATATCATGTAAAGGTATCAGATCTGTCTTTAAATCCTTCAGGTATTGAGCCTGTACTCAGGCACTCGTATTGCCACAGCAGTGTGGGTAACTTACTTAACCATGCTGAACTCTGAGCTGTAACTACTGCCAGCACCCGGGCATTAGAATTAGATTTAAACTGTCCAGTGTTGCCATTTGTGCTACAGACATGAACATTGGTTTCAGTTGTTTGGTAGGTTTGAGCAGAATAAAACAACCACCTATTCCTCTGTTCTCAGTTTAGATAATGGAAGACTATTTCTGGATTTGAGTCTTTCTGTTTGTTAACAGCTGAGATGGTGAGCTAAGGATTGGCTGGGACAAGTTACATGACAGATGTGAGTCAGGGCTTGTTTGATGAAGCGTGGCTTTGTATGAGATCAGCATACTTGGTAAGCACTCGTGAAGTTGGCTTGTTCTTTCATGGGATTGCTTGTTTCTGTAACAGTCTCTTTAGTCTTCTGCTAATGTGCAGGAGCTGATTGTTACCTGACAGCCTCCACCCACAGCCCCCGATCACTGCCAGGAGCACCTTGGTATGCGCATGTTTGGCCAGACCGGGTGGTACCTCAGAGCCAGAACACATCTTTCTGCCTCCTCGGATCTTCCCGTCAGACAAGTGTTCCATAAGAAGCAACGTCGATTTTCTTAAAATTCTTGGTTAAAAGGTTGTTATGCTCTATGGGATCTCAGACTGTCTGCAATTCTCAGGCAAGAAAGAAGGGCGTAGCTCTGGTGTTGCTGGGCTGAAGTAGAAGATGCCTGACTCAATTTACACCTTGTGTCTTCAGGGCCTTTCTTAGGGTTGGGGTGAAGCTGGTCCTGTGGTCTCTACACAGCTGCATTGCCTTGAGGTCAAAGCTAAAGCTGGCTGTTTCTCTGTGCGACAGACTTGGTGGCACTGTTCCTGTGTCCCATTCCCCTGAATGGCCTGAGGTAGCCCATGTTGTGGATGCAGGCTGCTGACCTTGGTGTTTGCTTACCTGCTACTGGTATTTATTCCCGGTGGCGTGTATGAAGAAATTATTTTCCTCCTGTTTTTAATTTACAGGAACTCATGCTTGGGTGCCCTAAAGACACTGCAGCCTCAAAGACTTACT
>NW_009606122.1:0-496 GCF_000690535.1 Cariama cristata | reverse complement strand
GGAGGGGGGGGGGGGGGGGGCAGTTTTAGCTTGAAATTTATGCAGCCTCAGCTCTTCAGCACATCTCTCGTGTGTCCAGAGCACCAGATGTCAGGAACACAATCCTACAACCATATATATGAGTAGTGTTGGTTTTAAGGTCAAGACTTGAGCCCTGTGATAGCTTGTGCTTATTGCCGTGGTTTTAGGCCGGAAGGGTGGTTAGGGATTCTGCAATGGCAGATGTAAAGCTGAGAGTTTGACAAGGCAAGGCCTGCAAAAGGCATGTGTGCTGGGGTGGGGGTGTAGATAGTTCAAAAGGTGGCTTCTAGCAGTGTTTGGTTACTGTTCTGGGGTGGTTTGTGGGTTTTGTTTTGTTTCATTTATTTAGCAACCCTTAAACAATGGTAGGGTATGTCATGATCTTTAGGGCAAGAGGGAGGGGTTGAATGTAGCATAATTAAGGTGCCTCTGTTCTGACAGCACTTTTGTCCTGGTTTAGCTAAAACAGGGCTAT
>NW_009606121.1:0-230 GCF_000690535.1 Cariama cristata | reverse complement strand
TGTGGTTGTACCCGGTTGTACACGGCCATACATGGTTGTGTGCGGCCGTATGCGGTTGTACGTGGTTATGTGCGGTTGTGTGTGGCCGTACACGGTTGTACACGGCCATATGTGGTTGTGCGTGGCCGTATGCGGTTGTGCATGGTTATGTGCGGTTGTGTATGGCCGTACGTGGTTATGTGCGGTTGTGCGCGGCTGTACGCGGTTGTGCGTGGTTATGTGCGGTTGTG
>NW_009606120.1:728-1285 GCF_000690535.1 Cariama cristata | reverse complement strand
ACATTTCTGTAATTTCTGTAAATTGATGCAACTGTTTCGATTTGATTCTTCGCAAACTTGAAAATTCCTTGTTCAGGTCTCTCTACTTTCTTCTCCCTCCTGTCCCGCCGTATTTGACTGCAGGGGCAGCAAAGTCAGTGATCATCCAGCTAATCAAAACCAGCCCCTTTCTCCAGCTGTTGGCGGCAGCTGGAAAACAGGGATTCAGAAGACCTTGCTTTTTAAAATCTAACCCAGACCAGAAGGCTTGTCATGGTACCCGTGTTGTCTTTAACTGCAGTTTTCACATCTTTGAGAGATGAGGCATTTGACTGCCAGTTTGTAGTACAGTCTGTTTTGCAGATCAAACATACTGTGTAAGCATGGAAGAGAGCTGGACATGGACAAACAAATGCTTCAGGCAACTGCAAAGCAGAGATGGGGCCAGTCCGTAATATTTCTGTCAGAATCAAACGCTGAAGGATGTTTCCATTCAAAGAACCGAGTCTGCTTGGAGCTGCAGGTTCTAAAATTCAAAACCCCTTGTGTAAACCTGCGTTCAGCCTTGAGGTTTTTTT
>NW_009606120.1:0-256 GCF_000690535.1 Cariama cristata | reverse complement strand
GTATGTGCAGGGCCTTGATAATACTACTGTGTGGGCACCATGCATGTGAATGGCAGGTTTTCTGCCTATTTGTGACTGATCTTTCTTGTTTCTTTTAGACAGGAAAATCTTGATATGGACTCCCCACGAACTAAAGAAATGCAAAGAATTGATGAAGAAAGCGGTGCCAATCAAGGAGGGAGTCTAGGTTAGTTCTGGTTTTAGATTTTCTTGACTATGTTCTAGCCAAACAACTGAAATGAGCTGAAGTACTGAG
>NW_009606119.1:0-5898 GCF_000690535.1 Cariama cristata | reverse complement strand
CTGTTTTAGCCAAACCAGGACAGTACGCAAAGCTTGTTCTGCTTATTTGCTCAGTAGTGTACAATCACCTAGGATGTTCAGCAGTTGGACCCTCTGTTTTTCTTTATTTGATTAGTCAAATAAAAGGGAACAGAGTGACAAGGTCGTTGTGCCATATAGCACTGATGTGTACCATCCTGCGTAGCATGGCAGTCCCTGGGCTCATTGAGCAGGTTCCCTTGGTTGGGCTTCTGCTGACACCTACTGCCAGAGCTGAATGCAGGAAAATAAGACAGAAGGCAGCTTTGCCACTGTCCCACAGGACTCCTGGTATGTAGCTTTGGATTTGAACTACCAGTACTGTATTGAAAAAGATAAATAACATCCATAGTTTTATGGAAATAAGAGTAATACCGATCAGAAATGGCAAATTCTCCAGGAGCAATTTGGGGTTTTTTTTGTTGCTGTTTTTCTTGTAAAATTAGTGAAAGACAAGAGTTAATTGAAAGCCACTTTATGCATTTTCCATGATAGAAGCTAATGAATTTATGGCTAGAAGTAAATACTTCTCAAAGGCAAATTTTTTTTTCTTTTACAATAGATGATATCTCTTCATTGTCACTGCGAATGGTTTTACATCAGATTCAAGAAAAAAATTCTTCTCAAAGCAATTCCTGCCCAGTAGTAGGGACCTGTTTCTTTGTTTTTGCAAACCTTCTTTTCACTTATTCCAATACCTAGAAATCACATCCAGGACAAGGAAGTGTGGTGAAAGATCCCACTTACTGGACGGTTGTTAGGTTTAGTGAACTGCAATGAATTCATGCACACAAGAGCTCTAGTTCAGACCTGTATAGGTGGATAAAGGACTAAGAACCTTCGAAGCTATCAGAAAACTGGAAACTATTATAACATCTGGCTACTGGTGGTAAGGGTGTTTGCACATTTTGGAAGATGGGGTATTATGCTCAGTTGCCAAAGGACAGGGCAACAAACCAGTTTGAAGGGTTCATCTAGTTATTACAATAACATCTAGGTTAAAACCCTCAGGAGAAAATCTGAGGATAAAGTGCCTTTGTTTGTTTTTCTTTTTTTCAGCCCATTGATCCACTCCTGTCATTTCATATTTGTGTACCAGGTTCTCTCCTATGTTTTCAACTCTGAAAAATACAGGCTCTCAACCTGACAAATACTTCCAAATTTAAGCATAATCACAAGCCAGGCATCACTGCTATGTGTTCTCTGTAAGAAGCATTCATTGTCTTTGTCATCCATTTACATCCTTGACTTGAAAATTCTTCTGTACTGGAAATGGCTGTTCATTCTTCTCTACTGTACTGGGTATGTCCAGAGAGATTTTCACTAAGGCCCAGACAGTAAATTGGGTTGCTTAAATACATGCGAATGCCATATAGATTTAAAGAAACCTTTAACAGCTGCCGAGATCAGTGACCATGCATACGCTGTGAACATACAAATCAATACAGCAGTGAGTGTGTTAGTTGCTCAACCTATTTTACTTTGAGGCATTTATCTTTTAGTGTAATGGGATTGTACCATTCCTTCAATTTGTATTTGACAGAGCACAATGGAAAGCAGATAAATATTCACAGTAATTGCCATTGAGACTTCCATATAATCAGGTTACACATCTAAGCTAATAACACTTACATTGTCCTCTTTTTTAGTAGCTTACTGCCCTAAAGATTGATTTTCTATTGACAGTTACTGGACACTGACAGTCTTGATGTATCCATTTTGTTTGCCCGTTGTGCTGGCATCAACTCTCAAAGAGATATTTAGAATAAAAAATGTGGGGCCTTAATTTTGCAGAGGAGTTTGCATGTGAAATCAATTTAATTTGCTTGCGAGATAGGGCCTCAGAACTAGATTTTTAAGCCAAGAAATAAAAGGAAAGCATAGGTAAAAAAACCCAGTGTACCCATTGAACAGCTTGTCTTGGATGCCAGGATTGTCCCTGCATGGGAGTCAGCTGTAGAGCTGTTCTTACCAGACAAGGCTGTACCTGAACAAACATTGGGAACATTGACTGTGCAGCAGCAAAACCTTTGAGCAGGTTATTTGGATAGTTGTAGTTAGTATTAGAACCTCTGCCCAGCATTTCCATTTTCATGTGGTTTTCCTAACGTGCTTATGTTTTGCTAGCACACGTACCATATTTTGAGCAGCCCAAATTTGGTCTCCTGTGTAGGAATGACATCCATGTTAACAAAGTGCATCTATTAGTGGTGTGAAATGCAGAATCTGTTGCAATGGCAGCAGTTCAAGCTCTGAATCTGTGAAAGCACTGAAGGAAAACAGTTTTTCATTTTGGAGATCATTGGAAGTCAGCAGAAGAGGGATATGGAAGTTATTCAGTTGGCCGTATCCAGGACAAGAGCTGCCAGGTTCTCCAAATAAGCCAGGTGTTGTTTTCTAGCCACCATCGACTATTAATTAACCCAAAGGTTTATGAAAGCTGAACTGAAGTTGCTCAGTGGTGATTCCTGTGCTTCCAGAACACTGTGCTGGGCTGCACGCTGCCCCTGAGGACAAGAACGCAAGGAGGCCTGTGACCAACACCCCCTTGGAATACCGCAGTAAGCATGGTGGTTAGTGCTCAGGCTTTTAATAACACCTGCTGAAGTGAAGGGCAACAAAATAAATACAGTTTGGCAGCAGTTTGGAAGTGAGTGCAGAGTTGGTTTAACAAAAGCAATAAATACAGGAGTCCATGCTGCACGGGAATCGAAGCTGCTCAGTGCAGTGTAGCCCATACTGTTGTTGACTCCTTGTAGTTAGCCGGTACTACTAATAGTACTTATGATATCATAAGTACTATCTAGCTGGAGGCCAACCCATGCTTTTTAGACACTAGAGTGTCATAGCTAAATAGAAAATGTTGCATTCATTATGGATTGTGATGAGATTGCCATCTTCCCTCTAGCTCACTCTTGTGTTATCCCTCTCCTCTTTCTTGAGCATAAGGCTGAAGAAATGTAGACCTAAAAGGGCTCTGTCAGGCAAAATGGCTAGTCTTGCAGGTTAGGCAGGATCAGCTCTGCCAGGGATTCGATGAAGACAACACCAGACTTTTAGCTATCCTTTCTCTATAATGCATGGTATGGAGAGAACACTGAGTTGTAGCTGAAGGCTGATAATAACTTTCACTTATTGACAAAATAGAGCATCTTCTAGTTTATCATGAGCTGGTCTTTGGCACACTGTGCAAGCCTTTTCTTTCTGTTTAGCTGGAAACTTCTGTCATTGCTCTTCCAAAGAAACAAGTCCCTCAGAAATAAATGCTTTCGCCTGGGAATGACCCATTTCCTGAGGATGAATGACAAAGAAAGGGAATAGCACTGGGTGAAGATCAAACTTAAAATTTTAGATCTTGCATCCTGGGCCTGAAATGAATGCCTGGTATTTTGCTTGGCAGTGCTCAGTTCTCATCAACAAAGTAGCATGAGTTCAGGCATATCCTGTTGCTGACAATTAATCACTCTTCTGACCCATTATAAATAGATTTAACTTTGTAATCAAAGTGATCTTCAAGTATGTGGTGGATTTGAAAGTAATCCTAGTTTCCTGACTGTGATGTTGCTGTTCACATTGCCTGTGAAAATAGTGGTGTTCTTGCCGTGATCGTTGGTAGGACTCATTGCTGTGCTTCCGCAGGGTATCTGCTAACAAGGCAGGCACTGATTTTCCTGAATTTTCCTTTGGGCTGCTTAAACGTTTAGTTACTTGCATGACCTGTATTCAGTGATATAACACAGAACTTCCTTATCCTGTTTGCCAGATGCAGTGTGTAAAAGCTTGTAAATAAATATGCATTTGATTTGCATAAATTATTAGCTTGCCAGAGAATTGTGATTTTTATCAAAGATTCTGTAATGAAAGTTTATTGTTGCAGAAATTGCTTGTGCAATCAATCACGATGATAATTCTGCATATAGCTGGAATACTCACAAATGTCATTCATCAAAAACATTCATGTTAATTAGGGTCAAGTCACTATAAAAGATAGATTCCTCTATCGAATATCACTTATCAGTGAAATTAATGTAGGGAATAGGAAGGAGAAATGCTTTTGACTTTACAGTCATAGTTTATCAAGTGCTTTCATAAAAGCGTCTGGCTAGAGAAATAAATAAAACATCAACATTTCTGTTGGCTTTGACAGTAAAAACTAATTATTTCATCGGGTGCTACCTATTATTTACTACAACGTACTATTAAACAATGACAGAAGTGTTTTATTTCCAATATGCGAAGAAATTGATTGCTCCAGAGGCCAGTGATGTTACAGAAAAATTCTTTGATATTCCTTCAAAATGCAGGCCGGGTTAGCACAGGATTGTCACCGTCTGATGCCCTGAATGGTGCCCGAATGGCACACAATAGCTGCCACACAGTTTCACAGAGGACAGAGGCTTCCCTATTTGCATTTTTGCTGCGTTTCTGCTACTTAGTAAGGGAAGACTAAGGAATGAATGGGCATAGACTGCTGATTTATCCCCATGTACAAGGCACATTGGCAGGATTATGGCGCTAGTGATGCTGCTACCTTACTGTCAAACACATAAAAAAAGAATTAGTAGCAGGCAAGAATGAAAATCTGTCTCATAATTTTCACCTTTTCTTCTTCAACTTATCCCAGATTTTGAAAGATCGGATAAAAGATTATGCTGTAGAATGCATACATTTACACACACATATATATTTTCTGCCTTTGACAAATTGCTGTAACTGAGGGAATGAGCACACACAGCTCCGCTGCTGTCACTGGAAGGTAGCAGTGCTCAGTCTGTCACAGGGACGAGCCTGGAGCCATTTTTTTTCCTTAAGCCTGTGATAAAGCACACAAACAGAATATTTTTGTATTTGTTAATCATTTGAATATTTATAATTTAAATGTCAGCTGCATAAATCACTTTTCATGGATTAACGAAAATGAAATATGATCTTTGTATTGAAAACTACAAGCACAGTACGTTCTCTATGATTTTTATTCTAATTTTAAATCGTTTGGGTGACTATAGAACAGGTAAGACCTCAGGATGGAAACACCAGGTGTTTGCTTGGCGGAACTGGGATGACGGAACAGAGGGAGGAAAGGGTCATTTTTGCCCTTGTATTTGTAGGGCTGAGTCACTCTAGTACTTGACAATGCCCAGTGAGGTGCTACCTTGTCCTCCAGAAGTTCAGCTTTTGTCTTCCTTTCTTAAAGGATAAATCTCAATTGGGAATGGCTTCCAGAGAACTTAAAAAAACCTGCGTGCTGACAGCAACCCTCCTTTAGCTCTCCACATGAATACGCTGCCAGCCCATTGTAATTAGGCTGGAAGTTGCGAACATTCTTCCCTTTCATTTTTGTGAAGTATCATTTCAAACGGCCATTGGAGATAATGTCAGGGCCAGCTCCGTTCCCTCATTATCTCCTCATGTAGCACCAGCGGGAGGCATCGCTTGTGTTACAACTTGCTCTCCTATCTCCATGTGTCCTGTTTCAGCGCTATCAGCAGCCTGCAGCTGGGGAACACCTCCGTTTAGACATCTCACCGCCTAGAGAAGCAGCCTGGCGTAGCTACTCGGGAAACGAAACCCCGCCAAGGGTGTATCGAGCTCCAGGAAACCCAGGGAGTTCAAAGCAGGAACAGCACTGCCACCAGTACCGGCCCCGAGTCAGCCAGGCCTGGCTACGGTGACTTGTGTGGGCAGACATTTGGGGCCACCGCCTGCGTGCCCACGTCTGCAGGGGACTGCTGCCTGGCAGGATGCACTGCTTGCGGTGCCGTTTGAAAACCTCCATGGTCAGAAAACCCTTGGGGTTCACCCCGAGGCGCTCAGACGCCGACTCTGCACAGCAGCAGTGAGGTGCAGGCTGCGGCTTTGCCCCCCCCCCCGCCCCCCCCT
>NW_009606118.1:0-733 GCF_000690535.1 Cariama cristata | reverse complement strand
CCCTGGCAAGGACCCTGCGGGGAGCCCGGGGAGGTGATGGGGCCGGGCGGAGGGGTCTGGGGGTCCTGCCGTGGCACCACGTGTGCTGGGGGGCCCACGGGGTCAGGGAGAGAGGGAGGGAGGAATGGATGGATGCATGTATGGATGGTTGGATGGATGTTCCTCTGGATGAATGGACGGATGGATGGATGGATGTTCCTTTGGGTGGATGGATGGATGCGTGTACGGATGGTTGGATGGACGGACGGACGGACGGATGGATGGATGTTCCTCTGGATGAATGGACGGATGGATGTATGGATGTTCCTTTGGATGGATGGATGGATGCGTGTACGGATGGTTGGATGGATAGATGGATGGATGGACGTACAGATGGATGGATGGATGGACGGACAAGTGGTTGGATGGGCAGGTGGATGGATGGGTGGATAGGCCGGAGGACAGATGGATGGATGGAGGGGATGGATGGATGGACAGGTGGATGGATGTAAGGATGGTTGATTCCTTGTATGGATGACAGATGGATAGGCTGAAGGAGAGGTGGAGAGATGGAGGGGTGGATGGGCAGATGGATGGATGGACAGGTGGCTACGGAGTGTCTAGACAGACGGACAGAGAGGTGGACGGACGGACAATCTACTTGGAACAGCTGTGGCAAGGGCAGGACGTTCTCCCGGCTCCTCCGCCCCTCCAGGGCTGCCCTGGGCACAGCCCTGCCCACCCCGGCCCCCCA
>NW_009606117.1:0-683 GCF_000690535.1 Cariama cristata | reverse complement strand
GCCGAGGAGGCTCGGTCGCCCTGCTCGGGCTGGGGAAGGTCCAGTAGCCGAGAGGCGACTTCCTCTCGGCCCCCAAACTCAGGCTTGCCTTCCCAGCCCATGGTGCCTCTGCTAAATGAGGGCGTCGGTGCGAGAGGGAGATACCCTAGAAAGGTCGTTCTTCGTCCGAAATAACACGAAACAAAATAACCGCGTAAAACCTAAAACACTGCTTACCTGTCCTTGAGCGTCTCCAAATATTCCTTACGGTGCGTTAGCGGGAACGCTTCCTGTGATGCTGCACTATAATATACCGGTAAATGGACATTCTCCTTCAGTAATAAATCAAACACCATCTATCTCAGATCCTCCTCCCTAATTAGAGATGTTTATTGGAGATGGTGTTTATCCAGCTGTCATGCCGAGAAAAAGCTGTGACATAATTACCTCTGACCAGATAGTCTTTTATATGCATATCTCGCTGACATATAAAGCAATCGGCTTGCATTAAAAATGACAAGATCAAATGTTGATTTTAGCCGATATAATAGTATTTCTGGTCATTAAATTAATTGAAATTCAACTTTCAGGCTCTCCAAATTACGAATCTTGCGATTTAAACTTTTTGGGTTTGTTTTTTTGGTGTTGGGGGTTTTTTTTAGGAATTAAATGAGCGGCTCCCCCAAAAGGGTGGGCAGAGGGAA